>NC_056733.1:966468744-966718744 GCF_019279795.1 Protopterus annectens | reverse complement strand
TGATTGCGCAATCTCGGAGTTAGTATATATAAGTAGGGGGGCATGGGGGCAAAGCCCCCCACATGGGGTGTGCAGGGGGTTTTGCCCCCTTGCTTATATGTGGTCTAGGTTTGTCTGTGTGCTTGTGGGGGGAAGTTGTGTGTATGTTTATGTTTGTGCTCTGTGTGTAGTGTAGGTTATGGATTTTGAATTTCGCGGTTATGGGTTTTTGGGATTTCAAGGTTTCAGCTATGTAATTTTGAAATACTGAAATTCGTTATTTCAGTATTTCGAGATTTCATAGTGAACCCATATATACATATATGTTTAACATATGTCCAGAACATGGAGTGGCGTCATATCTCAGCACCAATAGTCTCAACCTCCTAGTGCAAGGGGATGTCATGTAAGTACTGCAGGTATACATGTAGCTACTGTAACAGGGATGTCTTAAAAGAAATGTTGTGTGTGGGAAGTCACATCTGATATTGACATGTATGCCATCAGTTACTGACAGACATCCTTCGATCATTATAGTACAGTACCACAGATATCACAGTAATGGTCCTGTGGAATACATCAAAGATATGCCCAATAAATGTGGACAGTCTGACACTCTGGTCAGTCCAGATGTATACACAGAACCTCTTAGTGCAAAATGTGTGGACCAAGCCTGACAAAGTGGATGTTAACAGCCATGTAAATGGGTATATCATGGATATACTGGAATACATATGCCCACACAGTTTATGCATTCACACACTCCTGTCTATCCTGACACATAATAAACAGGTGAGCATTGGTCACAAGCCCACATGCTACCCACTAGTTAGTGACATACATCTGTATAGCATCCCACTGCTTTGTCAGAAAAACACAACAGCTATGGTTGCCTGGCAGCAGTACATCTGACAAATATCTGGACATAACATCACACTGGGTAAGTACACTGAGCTGCTAGGGATGTCACAAAGCACTGTGCAAACTACAGGCAAACTGCCACAGCACTGGCCTACATTTTTTATGGGGGATTACACATGTGCCTGCAAATATAGCAGGCACTGCAGGCATGTAACAGCATGGAGTAGCAGACACCTGTGTGAAAGCACATACCCACAACCAATGTGAACACAGCCACAGCCACATATGGTAAGCCTAATTAATATTACAGTATATGGACTGTCTGATTAACACCATCCTCATATGTGCCACTCACACACTAACCCTACATATACTGAGCCAATACACAGTGTATTCTGATGGCTGGCTGTGGTATGGGACATGTGTGGGTTTGGCCCTACGAACATGTATGCTGATAGGGTACCATATACTGGAGCAGCATGCAACATCAGATAGAACAGGACCAAGAACAATGACATCTACCACAGTCTGTACACAGGCCAAGGTACATATTCACACAACACACTCTGTCGACAATCACCATAAGTACACAGACCTCACTACTGTGCACACTACCAGAGAATGTCCAGGTTTTGTCCTCAAATATAAGGCCTACTATACATAACATGTGTAGCAGTCTGATATCTCACTGGCTTGTTACCAGGTATGATGTCAGTAAATAATGATGTACTGAACATATACACCTCTTACTTCATGACATATGTACAAAGGCTGACAGAGTTGTGGCTGGAGGCACAAACACAGGGCCAATATTGACATGTTGCTGTGATAACCTCATACATTTACTGATGTAACAGGGTTTGTTGTGACATATGTCTTCTGAAGGATATGAAGTCAGTAACTCATGCGGCTGTCACCATGTACTGACTGGAAACCTTAGAGTATGTTACTGCATTTCTAAAGAGAGGAAATGTGTGAGTAACACAACACATGTAAGACTCCAAACACTGGCCATTCTGCAGATAGCCCTACAGGTGAGAGTTTCCTCAACCACATAACACTGTCATGCCAGATATTAAATCATGTAGAACAGCCATATCCACACAAACCCTGTTAAACCAACATTGCTTCAAATGTAGAACAGCAAGACTTACATTCTGTCCTCATGTCTGGAACATCCCTGTCCTGTTTGTTGGCCTGCCTCCACAGTGTATGTTGTAAGAGGTATATTCCACTACCGTCTGTGATGCTGTTTGCAAAACACCGACATGAAGCCTTGCTCACAATGAATGAAAAGGGCCAACACCCACATGATGTTCCTAGTTATAGGAGTGTGTTTCCTTGCAATTGGCTATGGGAATGTTACCACAGCTGTTCCACGTGGAATCAGCTAGTGGGAAACTGCAATTCGTGCACAGGCCATCAGCTGATAATGAGCATCACTTACAAAACACAAGCTGCTGCCTAAGCAAAGTAGTTGTACTTCTCCACATCCACCAGAGAGGGAGTGAGAGAGACAGACAGAGACAAAGTAAGACAGGGAGGGGGTAGGAGAGTAAGAGCTAAGCATGTTTGTGTCACACACTTACCAGTACGTGGTTTCAAACCCCTACCTGACTATGCATTGCTATTACATTTTTATGCAGTTATTGCATGCACCACAGAGCTTTCCTGTTGGAGAGCTGTCCAAAGGTATATTTGAAGGTGAGTGACATCAGCAACAGTGATAAAGAAGGGATAAGGTAGGTGTAGTACATGTGCCTGTCCACAAAAGCAGGTGCCAAGGATGACACAACCACACTCTCTCAGGGACTCACACACATTATCACAGTTGGCAGGGTCAGGATTAGAATTCCTAACTAATATTACGCAGGTATCACATGCATCACAGAGGTTACCAGATTGATATATGGGCAAAGGGTATGTCAAAGTGACTGACATCAGAAGGCATGCTTCAGTAGGGCAATGGGAGGTGTAGTGAGTGTGAATAGCTTCCAAATCATTAATCTTCACACACACATACACAGATTTGCCAGTACATGCATGGGTTTATTGCTTCACATGTGTGTAGTGGTTGATTTTGCCAGAAGGCTTTACAAGGCTAGGCAAAGGGTATACCTTGGCATCAGGCCACATGACAATGGTCTGCAGTGTAGCTCAGGCGTGTAGTCCCTGGATTGGCCCACGCAGGTGGGTATTGTATTCACCATCCACTCATCTGGGTTACTCTTGTGGGTGCCAAGTGCTGTGCAATGCTTGCCATGTATGTGTTCTATATTCCATAACATGGACAGTGTCTGGGATGTGCACATGTCCCACATACATGTTCTGTGACATGTGGAAGTGTACCTGGGGTGTCTGGTGCATGTTGTGTGGACAGATTGTTATCATCTGATGTGGCATTCCTGACCTCATGTGGTGAGAACTGGCTATGTAACTGAGATTGATCCTGCACATACATTGACAGCATGATACAGGTATTCATTAGTGTTAGTGGCATCTGTCCATACAGGGCATGTATATATGGCATGCTATGTGTTGCCTCTTTGCCAAGGCCTGGGCATACTGAGCATGCCTCCCCTGCCTACTGGGGCAGGCTCAAGTTGTTCCTCCTCCGAGTCACTCTGTGCCTGGCAGACCTTGGCAATGGTGGAGGGCTGTGTGGCCCTGCCCCATGCTGTTCCTGCTGCAGCTGTTTCCACAAGATCATATTGTGTAGCATGGCATATACAATAACAATTTGGGTACATGTAGCTGGTGAGTACTGCAATGCTCCACCGGACATGTCCAGGCACCGGAACTGTGACTTGAGCATTCCAAACACATGCTCTATTATGATTCTTTTGTTGAATGGTGTTTGCATAGTTTATAGTGGTGTGTTGGGAGGGGCTGCTACCCATGTAGTTGCTAATTGGCTGATTCTGATACATTCTCCTGCCTGCTCTGCCAGTTCTCCTTGATTACCTTCCTACTGCTGTTCTCCCTTCCCATTGTCTTTTTGTTGAATGGTGTTTGCATAGTTTATAGTGGTGTGTTGGGAGGGGCTGCTACCCGTGTAGTTGCTAATTGGCTGATTCTGATACATTCTCCTGCCTGCTCTGCCAGTTCTCCATGATTACCTTCTTACTGCTGTTCTCCCTTCCCATTGCCTTTTTGTTTAAGCCACGAGGCGCGCCACACAAACCCAGTGCTCGGATGTGAATGGAGCTGCTATTTCCTGGTTTAATTTTTTTGCTGTTGTTTAAAACCCGGTGCATGGTGCACACACCTGTTTAGGCAATGTAAAAAGTGCTTGGCAGCTTCAGACACACCCCTTCCTTAGCTCTGCTAAGCTAAGGGGAAACCCGAGCCACAGAGCTCCAATAAACTTACATTATGCCTGACACACCCCTCTATGATGTCAGCTAACTCTTAGGCTTGCATCATGGTTTTCCTGCACCTACACAGTTGGGTGCAGGCTAGCCACGAATGGGAAATATGTAATTCAGTATCATTCCCTTCATTTGCATAGAATTGCCTGCTAATGCCTAGTTACAAGTCTGACACTGAGCCTTCCCCCTTAGCAACCACTATTCACTGGCCTTGTTGTCTTCTGCCTGCCGTTGACTATAATGGCAAAATTCTGATTTTGCATAAAAAGTTGTTTTCAAGGTTTTAGTTTTATTTTTGGGCCGATCCCGTTTACGCGCCGCTGCCCTACACTTAAACGGCCGAAATCGGCAAAAAAAAAAATAAAAGTTACTTTTTGTTATTTTGAAACTGTTTTCCATGCCAATGGCCATATATTTTGCCATTGGCGTGCCTTCCACATTATATACACCCTTTATTTGGAGCTGTCATGGTTCCATTTTGTAGTTTGCAGAAATGTACTCGGTTACTAACCGAATACATTTCTGCAGGTTACACTAATCCTGCACGGACAGCTGCTAGCTTCCTGGATTTCTAATCACCTCATTTGCATAGTTCTCACCTGCAAATGGGGTAATTAGCATACAGGAGCTGTGTCCATGCAGAAATAGTGCAGGACCACTTGTGCACATCCCAGGAGCTTGTTCCTGGACCTCTCAGCGGCCATATTGCCTCCAGCAGCTCTTGCACTATTCCTTGCTTGCTGAATCCCGGGGTACATCATTTTGGGGAAGGGGTATCACATAGAATATAGGAGTGAAAAAGTGCTCTGGAATTGCATATTTAAAAAAAATCTCAGTACATTGTAGTTTTATATTATTTTTATTGTGAAAATGAGTAAGGTTTCAGTTCTGGATCTAAGCAATAAAAATGTTACTATGAGAATAATTGTTGTATATGCATTTACTGACATCCAAAGATGAGAACAACATTTTGAACAAATAAAGCCATACGTTATTGTAAACATGAACTTAATTTTAGTGCAGGATCTAAATTGTGATATCAGAATGAATAAAAGGAATACTACTAAGAACATTAGTAAAATTAATGAACTTTTAGAAATTGGGCAGTTATATGCTGGTGAAAAGATGATTTTACTTATTGTAAAACAAACTTGAGGACTGCATTATGTTATGTAATAAAGTCAAACTCTTTAAAAAACTTTCAAGGGGGGTTAATTGCTACTGATTTTTTGAATCAGAATGCTGCATAAGTCAATATTTGCAATAGTTTTGTTTATATACATATATGAAAAGGTCTTTAAAGCTATATAGTAAAAATATAGACAGAAATTTGTTTAAGGAAGTTGTTGATATATTATGTGAAAAATGCAAAGCCATGTGACCTTATATAGAATGAAAACTGAGTGGTGGATGGGTTTTAAGAAGTATAAACAAGTGTATCATTTTAGAAAATTAATATTTACAAAGGATGAAAGAAAGCTATAAGAATATGGTAAAGAAGATGAATATGGTGTTAGAAAATGACAGAATGTATTTAATAAAAGAAAAGAAAAAGCTGGGAACATAAATATGTAGCACAAGCTAAAAAGAAGGAATTCTCTTTTCTTTTGGGGGATGATTAAAAGCAGTAGATGTGTATAAATGTGATTAAAGGATGAAAATGTATTTTTTAAAAAAAATAGCAGGATGATATAATAAAAATAGCAAAATACTTTGTTTCAAATTTGTACAGAAAAATAACATACAGGAAGTCATTGCGTTGCATGTTAAAAGAATATATGAAAAAAAAATCTGTTAAGGAATTGAAAGAATTTAAATTAGAATACAGCTTCTATGGGACCTGACAATATCTGTGGATGTGCTCTACATGAACTGCAGAGTGAACTGGCACCTCACCTGTGTGCCCTCTTCAACCACAGCCTCACCTCAGGCTTTGTCCCTACTGAATGGCGCACTGTCACAGTCATCCCCTCTCCACAAAAGAGGAGAGATTACAGACCCTGGGAACTATCGCCTCAATTAACCTGATGAGTCTGATATGCAAAGCTATAGAATGCATCATCATGGACCTAATAAACAAGGATGTAGAGAATCTCCAAACTCTGGAACCCACACAGTTTGGTTTTGTGAAGGGTAGATCATGCCTGCTCAACTTGGTCGACTTCTTTGAGTCAGTCACCAGAGCTGTGGATGAAGGCAAGGTGGTTTATACATACTACCTTGATCTGGCCAAGGCCTTTGATACCATTTCCCACTCAGGAATCATAGAAGAACTCACTAAGCTAGGCATCAACTCCTATATCACTAGGTGGGTTGCAAACTGGCTCACAGATAGAACCCACAGTGTGAAAGTCGACCAGTCACAAGTGGAGTCCCACAGGATTTGGTCCTGGGTCCTCTCCTGTTTGGTATCTACTTCTTTGATGTCCAGGCCAACACGAAGGGTCTCTGGCTGACAAATTCCACAGACGATTGCAAGTTGGGAGCTATTATTAACTCTTCAAGTGATGTTGACATCCTACAGAAAGGCTTCACTGAGATCAACAACTGGTGTCAGAACCATGGCCTTAAGCTCAATGCCAAAAAATGTGTCATTATCCTCTTTGGGAAAAACCTGATTCCCATGAATTACCACATCGATGGTAGTCCACTGAACTCAGAAGGAGTTATAAGAGATCTGGGACAAAGGTTGACAGCAACCTCTCTTTTGACCACCACATTGCCACTGTGGTCAGAAAGTCCTTCTATGTGGCACATCTCATTACTAAGGGTTTTGCATCCAGGAAGAAAGTGGTCATTGTTTCCCTCTATTCTTCCCTCATTAGACCAATCATCGAGTATAATGCCCCATTTGGCATGCACCTCACCAGACACCTGCAACAACTGGAGAGGCTGCAAAAGTACCTTATAAAGAGGATCCTAGGCCTTAAACACTTGTCCTATATGAACAGACTCAAAAAACTCCAACTATTCTCTGTCTCATATCGCCTACTTAGAGGAGATCTTTGCTTGACTTAGAAAGCCATGTCTGACCCAGCTCTGTTAGAAATGTTACATCTAAATGAATCCCAATCCCTCCACACCACACGCTCCAAAGACCTCAACCTCATTACCACAATCAACAGAATATGCTGGAGTGACAGGTTTATAACACAGAAACTGCCCATGCAATGGACTAGACTTCCCATACATGTCAAGCAGAGCACCTCACTGGCCCTCTTCAAGAGAAATCTTGATGAGTGGATGGGAAATAGAAAATTCACCCTGGGGATCACTCCAGTGGCTCTGCTCAACAGATCCACTGGGAACTAAGGTCGGGTGGCACGATGCCAGGGTAATCCTATGGACTAGGCTTGTAAAGGTTCCAGGGCTATTAGCCTAGTACACACCTATGAGCCTATGAACCTATGAAGTGGCACTATTAAGTTGTTTTTCTGTGCACAAAGGTTTGCCTTCTAGTTCATAAGCTTCAAGTTTTTCAACAAGTAGGCAGAGTCCTTCAGCTCTTCTTTACTGCTGCAAACCCACTTATGCTTTGTACCAGTAAGTTTATTTACTAAGGCATCTTTTGAGGATGAATGTATTAACTTCAGTTTTACAGTAGCAGCATCTGGCATCCAGCTTTCTAATACCAGTTCTTGTTTGGTGCACTCACTGGATTTATAAGTTAAATCAATCAGAATGTAGGACGGCTTCTTGGGATCCACCGTACTGAGCTTCTGCTTGAAAAAGTCTTTGCACTCATCACACCGCTTATAAATTATTCGTTAGGATCTATCACAGTCTGTTTATGGTCTTCAGATCGATACATGAACAGGGTCTTCTTTCACTGTTTAGGATCCTGGTGCCCCATAAACTTCATATTATTAAACTCCTTTACAATAGCATCAGCTACTGTTACTCCAGAAGTCATTTTGGAATCACAACATCTGCCATAACAATGTACTACAACAAGCATGTCTTAAGTTTAAAGTAGAAATTGATGTACGCATGCACACACACACACACACAGACTTACGCACACACACGCACACACACACACACACACACACACAGACACACACACAGACACACACACACGCACACACACACACACACACACACACACACACACACACACACACACACACACACACACACACACACACACACACAGACAGACACACACACACACACACACACGCACACACACACAGACACACACACGCATACACACGCACACACACACAGACACACACACACACACACACACACACACACACACACACATACACACACACACACACACACACACACACACACACACACACACACACACACACACACACACACACACACACACACACACACACACACACACACACACACACACACACACACACACACACACACACACACAGACACACACACACACACACACACACAGATATATAAAATTGGGGTTGTTAGTATGGAAACATTTTTATGTTTTTAGTTAGACTGTACAACAGGTGCCGTCACTGAAAGTTGGGTGTTGAGCTGGCACCTCGGCACCCGTAAAAAATCTACTGCTAATCATTAGCGGACCGGAGTTCCGCTGTGGTGACCCCTAACTGGGAAAAGCCGAAAGAAGAAGAAGAAAGAAGAAGCTAGATTGTAGAAAAGAATCAGCTGATTTGCATAAAACTTGTATATTATTTTAAATATATGGGATACTAGAATGAAGGAAGTTTTGTAAACAAAACATGGAATGGATTGTATATTATTTTAAATATATGGGATACTAGAATGAAGGAAGTTCTGTAAACAAAACATGGAATGGATTGTATATTATTTTAAATATATTGGATACTAGAATGAAGGAAGTTCTGTAAACAAAACATGGAATGGATTGTATATTATTTTAAATATATGGGATACTAGATTGAAGGAAGTTTTGTAAACAAAACATGGAATTGATTGTATATTATTTTAAATATATGGGATACTAGAATGAAGGAAGTTTTGTAAACAAAACATGGAATGGATTGTATATTATTTTAAATATATGGGATACTAGAATGAAGGAAGTTTTGTAAACAAAACATGGAATGGATTGTATATTATTTTAAATATATGGGATACTAGAATGAAGGAAGCTCTGTAAACAAAACATGGAATGGATTGTATATTATTTTAAATATATGGGATACTAGAATGAAGGAAGTTCTGTAAACAAAACATGGAATGGATTGTATATTATTTTAAATATATGGGATACTAGAATGAAGGAAGTTTTGTAAACAAAACATGGAATGGATTGTATATTATTTTAAATATATGGGATACTAGAATGAAGGAAGTTTTGTAAACAAAACATGGAATGGATTGTATATTATTTTAAATATATGGGATACTAGAATGAAGGAAGTTTTGTAAACAAAACATGGAATGGATTGTATATTATTTTAAATATATGGGATACTAGAATGAAGGAAGTTCTGTAAACAAAACATGGAATGGAAATCAGATTTAAAAAAATAAATACAGTTTTGGTTGTGGCAAAAAGATTGTGGAGGGTAGAAAGAGATAAGAAAGAATTTAGAATTATTGCTCATGTTTAAGGGAAAGGAAAGTATAATCCACCTACAGCATGTCTTTGGGTTTCCTCCCACATCCTAAAGACATGCTGTAGGTGGATTGGATACTCTAAATTGGCCCTAGGCATGAGTGTGCGCTTTTGTGTGCCTTCCGTGGAAGGTTGGGAACCAGGCTGGCAACTTAACACTGTAAAACTCCACTACCAATCATGACTGGACAGGTGAGTCGCTGTGGCAACCCCTAACCAGGAAAAGCCAGAAGAAGATGTGGAAAGTATAAGAATGTAAAAATGTAAATACGTAAATAAAGGATCTACTACTCTTTTTGTTAAAAGTTGTGAGATCATTTATCTTCACCTGAGCTACCATCAACACACTGCTGACACCTGAGGTTTTTTTTTATTTTGAGTTTTCAGAGAGTCTTACATATAGAACACTGGCTTGCAGTGAGTATCTAATGCTATGCTTCATGTAATTCCAAGGGATGTTTTAGTACTTTCTGTTACTGAATGTATATATGATGCAATTTAATTAAACAAAAATAATTCGTTAGCAATTCATGTTAATGATTGTGTACGAGATGTTAAGATACACACACCAGGTGTGTAACACAACTTGTTCACTTTACAGATATTTGTTATTTTTGCATCAGTAATCTGTTTTCAAAGTATATCTGCTGTATTTGTGCATGCTTCATGAGTTAAAGGTTAAAGAATCTTCTAGGTAAGTGTAAGCTATTTTTGTTAGCCCTACAATTAAAGCATAGTATGTCATAATCAAAATGCAATGTAATTCTTTACATACCAGAGAATCTGCTTTTTAAAACTGTCGCTGTCTCTTTTTGTCTCACCACAGCTGCTCCATTGTTCAGATGATTTGTTTTGCCTTGCTTTTTTGTCCTGGTTCATTGTGCCACCCTCCCAGGAACTTACCAGCATTGTTCCCCTCTCCTCTGAAGAATGGTGTCTGGTAGTGCTGGTACTTTTCCAGTTAGCCAGAAGTACATACTGGTTTAACCGGTTTATATTTTCTCCTGGTCGTTAGCCGTTTTTAAACGCAACTGATTGTCCGTCTATTTTGAAGTGTGAACCCTTCCACCCTTTGGCTCAGTTGGTTCGAGCTCATGATGGAACAAGCAGCTTGCCCTTTATTCACTCATTATAGTTTAACATATTTTATAAATGTTCAGAGAATTCAAACATTGCTTTTTCTGCATTAAAACTGTAAAAAGTAATTAGGGATAAGACATTAGCAGCAGAATGGACTCACCAAATGGTGCTATGTTGTTTTTTCTCCTACTACACATGCATGGACAGACTGGCTCTGCACAGCCATTGGCTGGCCCACCTTTCTCCCTGCCACTCCCCTGTCAGCCCACCCACTGCTAGCTAAATAATAAACTGATCCTGCCCAATTCTGGTACAACCTTAATTCAACCTTAAAAGTACACTATCATATTCTATACCACTCAATCCTGAATGCATAATCAACAACTTCAGTTGTAACATACCATACTAAAAGCCCATTAGGCATTGCTTATTGATAACTTTACTATAAACATTCAGCTTCACCGCTATATTACGACATATTACTAGATAATATTATAAATCAAACACATCATAGCACTTATAACCACCTATTGTTAAAGAATGATTCCAGCACATATAATATCCCTACTTTGGGGCAAGCAAGCTACTTTTCCTGCCTCTACTCTCAAAACAAGCAAAAACAATCCCTGAGTTTTATGCCTATATATATATATATATATATATATATATATATATATATATATATATATATATATATATATATATATATATACAAATATTAAATAAACTTGCAACTAAAATCAAGAAGCTGCTAATGCTCTTGGGATATGATATGTTGAAGAAAATCCAGTATCAGCAAACAACTATTTCATCACAACAATGGTATAAAGACAGTAGACAAGAATTACAGAAGTATCGACAAAAAATCCAAGAATTTTAACTTCGGATACTGAAACATAGCTTAGGTCACACATATAGGTCTTTCAATTTGCTACATTCAAATATACCTATTTCAGAATGAACATAAAACAAAAAGGCCTGGAGATGTATTGATTTATTTGCATTTGGTTACCAGGAAGGTCTAAATGAGTTATGCAAAACCCCTTTCTGTTGTGGCCTGGAGAGAAAAGTCCCAACAACTATTTAGTTAGGGAAAGACTTACAAAGGGATTATAGCATTCACTTTCTGAGAGTAAACAATATTTGCAGTATGGTTATCACAGATTCAACATAGACTAGGGGCCCGATTCTAAAACACTTGTTGTCAGTATAAGTGACCAGTTACGCAGAGAGCAGGTGTTTTGGAATCTGGTCCCCATAGTAAGCCTGTTTACAGGTAGGCCTTGCATTGAAGTAAGTCACTTACACTGAGGGCAACTCTTTTGGAATCAGGCCCTAGGTGTTTGTGTGTGTGTGTAACAGTTGCCAGAAAAGGAAAGTCAAAAAGGAGGATTAAAGTGAAGAAGAAAGTAGCTAGAGTAACCCACCTGTAAATGAGTGGGAACAGAAGTCCAAAAGAAAGAGATGAAGAGATTGATCCAAATACTTAAATGTGTAAAACTGTATTGGACTGAATGTAAAACTGGGTGAGGGGAGACTGCATTGTTATTCTACATGTGGTTAAAATAGTAATAGTCCAAAATTACATACAATCAAAGTTATAATCACTAAATATATGAGGAAAAGAAATTCTAATGGTAAATGGAACAACAAACAAGATGTTATTGGTTGCATCCACTTTAACTATACAAGTCAGAAATACTCCTACCAGACACACGCATCTGGTTCAATGGCAAATGCTAAGGTGATCTGTTACTACCAGAAATTGTTAGCATTCCATGAAATGAACACTTTGAAAATCCGGGCCTACTATTTGTATTAAATTCAGTCACTAGACCTCTGTCAGCTGATAACAACACCTACCTGTTATGAACCTAAAACAAAAAGAGGCAACATTATTGACTGGATACTGACAGAATGGTTAAGGTCTTTACCTCTCAGATACAAAGCACAGAGTTTGATTCTTATAGGTTCATAGGTTCATAGATGTTTACTAGACTAACAACCACAAGGGCCTTTTTAAGGCTAGCAATGCATCCCAAATCTCTGACGAGTTCTGATACCCTTGATAAGTGTAAGCATGCACCTGGGAGATGAACCATTTACTGGTTACCTGTTTGCATTAGAGACATAGATGCCAAACCAGGGATGAGTTTCCAGTTTCCCATCCAATTGTCCAAGTTGCACTTGAATTGGATTAGGGAGGAACTCTGATTTACATGGATGGGGAGCATGTTCCATAGATGTGCAGGTCTCTGGGATACATACCTGTCTCACCAGCAGGTCCTATTTATATCACAGGCAAGGTTTAAGTCTTTAGAATAGGTTCATAGGTTCATAGGAAGGTACTAGCCTATCGGTCCTAGGGCCTATGCAAGCCTAGTCATAAAGATTCCCTGGCTATTGCTTCCCTCAAGTATTTACTTTCCTGGACCCCCATCTAGCAGGGTTACTGATGTGATCCCCAGGGTGAATTTCCTATCTCCCATCCAATCATCAAGGTTCCTCTTGAAGAGGGCCATTGAGGCGCTTTGCCTGACATGTATGGGCAGCCTATTCCAGAGTATGGGGAGTCTTTGGGTCAGGAACCAATCCCTCCAGCATGTTCTATTCAGGTCCCTGGAGCATGTGGCTTGAAGGGATTGGGATTTCTTTAAGTGTAGCATGTCCAACAACTCTAGGTTTGACATAGCCTTGTGTGTTAGGCAGAGATCGCCTCTGAGTAGGCGATATGCGACAGAGTATAGCTGGAGTTTCTTTAGATGGTCAGCATAAGGCATCTGCTTTAGGCCTGTGATTCTTTTTGTGAGGTGTTTCTGCTGCCTTTCTAGTTGTTGCAGATATCTTGTGAGGTGCATACCAAACGGGGCATTGTATCCTATAATGGTTCTAATGAGGGATGAGTACAGAGGGACAATGACCTCCTTTTTTCTGATGAAAATCCCTTAGTGATGATTTGTGCCATGTAGAAGGATTTTCTAACTGTTGTGGCTATGTGGTTATCAAAGATGAGACCACTGTCCACCTGTGTCCCTAGGTCTCTTATCACACTTTCAGTGTTTAGTGTACTGCCACCTATATGGTAGTTCACAGGTACATGTTTTTTCCCAAAGGGGACAACTATACATTTTTTGGCATTTAGCTTGAGCCCATGGCTCTGGCACCAGGCATCTGTTTTGGTAAGGCCCTTTGGTAGTATATCCACATAATTTGGGGATTCAGTAATGGCTCCCAGCTTGCAGTCATCTGCAAACTTTGTAAGCCAGAGTCCTTTAGTGTTGGCCTGTACTTCAGAGAAGTAGATGCCAAACAAGAGTGGTCCCAGGACAGAACCCTGCGGTACACCACATGTCACTTGTATGGAGCTGGATTTGGAGTCGGCTACTTTTCCAGTGTGTGTTCTGTCAGTAAGCTAGTTTGCAACCCATCGAGTGGCATAGGGATTAATGCCCAGGTCCAGTGTTTGAAGGTTGCCAATGTCTTTGTTTATAAGTTCCATGATAATATGTCCCATGGCCTTGCAGATCAGGCTCGTTAGACTGATTGGAAGGTAGTTCCCGGGATCCAAATTGGATCCCCCCTTGTGGAGTGGGATGACCGTAGCTGTGCACCGCTCTGTGGACATGAAGCCTGAGGTGAGGCTATGATTAAACATGACACATAGGTGTGAGGTGCCAGTTCATTATGTAGTTCATGCAGTACATAGTCTGGGATGTCGTCTGGTCCCATGGATGCTGTATTCTTGGCTTTGGAGAGTGCGGTTTTTACCTAAGTGACAGTGATTACCGGGATTTGGCATTCTTTTGGTATTGAGATGGGCCCTTTAGGGGTGAGGAGGGGTGAAGTTGGCACTGAATCTATCTGCCAGGATATTGGCAATATCCTTGGGATCAGTATATCTAGTGTAATTCTGCTGTAGCTCAGAGCAGATCTGAGTATTGCCATTTAGATTCTTCACATAGCTATAAAATGCCTTGTGGTTGTCTTTGGAATCTTTGGAAATTTTGTTTTCATAACTAGCTTTGGAAGATTTTATGAGGGATCTCAGCTTTCTACTGAGGCTGGTGATGGAGTTTTTTGAATCCTGGGTTCTTGCTCTTTTCTGCAACAGTTTCTTCCTTCTGTTGCACAGCTTGTTTATGGCAGGGGACCACCAGATTGGCTTCCTTTTTTTAGAGGACAGGGTCTTGGTTCTATTTGGGATGGCTCAGTCCATGCATGAGTGAATGTGCTCGTACAGCACCTTAGTGTAGGATTCAGCAGTTGAAATTCCAGTTCCCATCTGCATGGGTGTCATGAAGTTTGTTACTTCTGACTTGAGAAGCATGAAGTTGACTTTGGAGAAGTTTTTTACGGAGGTTTCCTGAGTGCATCTTGAGGTTTAGACTTCTAGCAATGAGTAGCATTACCTTCAGATTTTGCTTGCTTGTACCCATTAAGGTGGTAGTTTTGTCCTTTGAACCTTGCCTAAAAAAAGGCACTATAGGGGTGGCAAGAGCCTCAGCCAGTAACCTGAATCCCAGGGGCGACAGGTGCAAACCATCTCTTGCAAATCATCATGGTTTGTCAATCATGTCATCCCAGGCAGACAGATACTGGATCACCTTTGAATGACACCAGAAGCTTAGCCAATTATTGAAGTCAATCATTTTGTCCTTATACTGTGGTATCATTCTGGGTGATGGCAGGATGCTACTCAGGGCTAAGGTCATTCCTGCCTGTGCTACATGTTCCGAGAGCTCTTCCATGTCTCTTTTCATGTAGTCCAGGGAGGTACGTCTTAAGTCATTCACTCCAACATGGACAATGACAGAGTCATATTTGTACCTGTTGTGGAGTGACTTGAGTGCATGCATTATGTGGCGGATCCTGGCACCCGACAGGCAACTAACTGCAATTTTCTCCTTGTTTAGCCTGGTGAGTGGGACATCAGTGTGTCTGACTATAGAGTCGCCTATGACTAAATTGTTGGGTACATTATCCTGCCTTAGGGGCTGCTGTTGGGTGGCACACTGGTGTTGTGAGCTATGTGATGCTTTGGTTGTGTTTGGGGGTGGTGTTTGTTTGCATTTCAGCTTTGGAGGTCCTTGTTGCTTGGGCAGGTTAATATTAAGAGCCTTTGCATATGTGGGTTTTCTGTTGTTATGTGTGGGTTTTGGTGGTGTGGGTTTTGAAGGACTATGTGTTCTTTGAGGTGTTGTTTGGGTGTTAACCTTCTCCTCTTGTCTGTCTAGCACAATCTTGTGAATGAGTAACTTTGGTGCTGTTTGTTTTGTGGATATGCAGGAGGTCCATCAGAGTGGGGTCTGACAATGCCCTGTATGTCAGGCAAAGACCTCTCTGCAAAAGCCTGTAGGAGACAGAATACAGGGATTCTGACCTCTGGCATTCAGTAAAGTTATAACAGTCTGCTGACTGACAGCCTAATATTTACCTATGAACCTAAAATTCTTAAGCATGAAATCCATTACAAGTCTTCTTTTTGAAAGGGACTAGACATACCTACACCTGGCTGAAAGTACAGAAGAAACACTCAAAAATACTCCGGTCCACCCTACTAAACTTTCTGGATAAATATTCTTCACTAATGCAAGTAAAGAGCTAGAGAAATCCTTACCTTAAATAGATAAATTTACCTGCAAACACATGAAGAAGAAGAAATACAACTCATGGATGTAGTTCTAAAACTCTTGAGACAAAACTTGGCTAAATAATTACAAGAAAGCCAAGAAGAGATCTGAAAGATACATAAGGGATGATGATCACACTACTCTAAACTGAAAGAAAAATCGTCAACCCAGCAGCCTTTTGAAATTCAGCAAATAATTTATTTGGCAAAACAAACCGAGGCTTGCATGATCACTGGATGTGTCAATATGGCTCTGATTTGAATCACTCATCAGTGTTCAGCTAGACTACATCCACATGAAACAAGCTAATTGAAGATTTAACCAGGCGACAAAAATCAATTAAAAGATCCACTGACATTCCGCTTATTTTAATATATTAACTCAAGGTTGCAGAACCATGGGGAAAATTGAAAAGCCTCCCTAAAAATTGTAGTACTACTGATTTTAATGGGAAAAGTATTTGAACTGTACTTAAAGATTTTCGCCTTTGCTCACTTTAAAATCAAACAAAGGCAGAGAAGACATAGAAATACACCAGAAAACAGCAACATTTGCAAACTACTTTCAGTTAGTACACCAGCACCAGGCATCAGCAGCTCCATGCAGCAGAATGCCTAGAGTTAAAAAACAAAGCAACCAATTCTTCAACTGTCAAAAAGTGATTATCAGAACTAACTGCATTCATTAACAATTGCCCCGGCACACTTTTAAAAAGCTAGCACCTTTTTACTGCATGTCTTCTTTCAATTATCAGTAAACAAAAAGGCTGTTTCTTCTCAAGATGGAAAATCAAAACTCAGAACATTATTTCAAGGAGGTAACATAAACAAAGTTGAGAGCTACAGATCAGTTAGCATCCCTGTGTCAAGTGTGTCATCCACATGGAACTAATAAACATCTAAACTCCGTCAGTGAGCACACTTTGCTTACAATCCAACATGGCTTCAAAGTAGGTCTCAGTATACAAACAGAACTGTTAAACCTGCTTGAACAGGTAACAACTAATTGTGATATAGGTCTTTGAAGAGATACTTTATTCTTGGATTTCTCCAAGATATTTGATGTAATAGACCACCAGTTTCTTCTGCAAAAAATACAAGGTCTGGACATCAGCAATGCAGTTCTACTATGCTTTATCTCTAAATGTCAGAACGCAGGAAGCAAGCTGGCAAAGCATACTCTAGGCTAACTTCAGCATCATAACTCTAGTCCTCCCAGACATCCATGTTATTTATTTATTTATCATTTGTTTACCAGGAAAGTCCGACTTGGAACAACCCACTTTTCAGCAAACACCCAAGGAGAAATGCTCCAGACATGTCTTTAGAATGGGGGAGGAAACCGAAGCACCTGGAGAGAACCCACACAAACACAGGGAGGATATTCAGACTCAGCACAGAAGGTTCCCCAGCCGAGAATCAAACCAGAGAACCCCTTGCTGTGAGGTGATAATG
Source organism: Protopterus annectens (assembly GCF_019279795.1). Taxonomy (NCBI): domain Eukaryota; kingdom Metazoa; phylum Chordata; order Ceratodontiformes; family Protopteridae; genus Protopterus; species Protopterus annectens. Next base: position 966,700,782 of record NC_056733.1, on the reverse strand, counting down.
CAAACCACTGCACCACAGTGACATCCAATATTAGGAGTACTACTGTACACCATCACCTTACAAAGTGACTCGGCCCTTGGCTGCAGAGGATGCACTACTTCTAAATAGGGTCAAATATGCAACAATCACTCAATAAACACTGGGAGTAGCTTATGCAATGATCTTATCCCAAATGTGAGAAAAATAAATCCAAGCAAATCATATTCAGTCATCACAACCTCCTCAAACAGCATAACTCTAATCAGAGTATGAACTTGTACCCCACTGGGAATATCTTGAAATTACAGTTTACAGTAATCTGTCTTTCAAACAGAGCATATAAAGCACAGTAGAGGCACACTGATCGAAATACATAAAAATTAGGTATTCTCTATGTATTAGGCAACATTCTGCTCCTCACATCAAGAAAAAAAGTTTGCAGAAACACTCCCACTCAACCAAGTTATTCTACAGGTCAATAACCATTGACAACCTAAAGTATAAGAGGATTACCGGCCTGAAACAGGTGCCCTAGACTGACCCTCTCAAAAAACTCCAGCTTTACTCTGTAGCATATCCCCTACTCAGAGGTGATCTCTACCTAACATACAAAGCTATGTCAAACCTAGAGCTGTTGGACATGTTACACCTAAAGAAATCCCAATCCCTCTGAGCTACACGCTCCAGGGATCTAAACCTTGTCACCACAATAAACAGGACATGCTGGAGGGATAGATTCCTGTCCCAGAGACTTCCCATACTCTGGAACAAACTACCTATCTATGTCAAACAAAGCTCCTCATTAGCACTCTTCAAGAAAAATCTTGATGGGGGCGTGGCTAGCATGATTACTGTGAAGCAGCAGAATTCAAACGAAAGTGGACATATTTTCCAGTCAAAAATCTACTTGGAAAAATCACAATTCATCTGAAGAGAATTCCAACATGAGTCACTCTAAGACAGGCAGTCAGGATTCCAGTATGAAAAGAGACTTACAAAGTCTAATATCCAACGTTCAGGACTTAACTACAAAAATTGACAAAATTGACTCAAAAATAGACAGCTTTAAAGAAAAAGCCACTAAACAAATGGAACTACTATGTGACGATTTGAAGCTACAGAAAATCCAAATATCTAGTATAGAGGAATCCTTAAATGACACGGATGGCAGAATTCTGGAGAATGAAAACAAACTGAGTTTCTACTTAAACAAAATACTATGTTACAAAGCAAGTTGGATAATCTTGAAAATAGATCCCGTCAAAACAATCTAAGCATTTTTGGACTTCCTGAAAATATTGAGGGCAATAACATGGCTATTTTCCATAACACCTGGATACCTAAAACACTTGACTTACCAGAAGCTTTGTCTTTTGGAATAAAAAGAACACATCGAACACTAACTGCAGTAAACAGCACTAACAGAAAGCAACCCAGATCAGTTATTGTTAAATTCCTGTCTTCGTCGGATAAACAGTTGGTATTAAAGACAGCTTGGTCTAAGTCTACACTAAAATACAATGATTCAATAATCCGTTTTGACAATGACTACTCTACACAGGTCATTACCAAGAGGAAAGTATTTTTACCATTGATTAAAGAACTAAAGAAAATACAAATAAAGACTCACCTTTTATTCCCTGCGAGGTTGAAAGTCTTCCTTCCAGAGGGTCCCAAGATGTTTGATGATCTGGATTCTGCACTGTCCTTTGTTAAAAATCATAAAATATTGGAAAAATTAGAAGAAATGGAATGGGCTAATTCATCTCTTAAAAGATTGGCATCTAATTCCACATGGAAAGCTAATGAAAAACAAAAGAGACTGAAAAGTAAATGAACATAAGACATTCTTTTCTAATACAATGTCTTGTTGTTTTGGACATTAAACTGTTAGCACATCTATACAGTTATATTTACAAGGTAAGCTCATCTTTCCATCTGTTATGTTAAGCATATATAATGTTTACATCTATTTCAAAAGTTTAATCTTCTTCTTCTTTCGGCTTTTCCCAGTTAGGGGTTGCCACAGCAGATCATCTGTCCACTCATGATTGGCAGTGGAGTTTTACGGTGCCGAGTTGCCAGCCCAGCAGCCAATCTTCCACAGAAGGCACACACACTCACATCTAGGGCCAATTTGGAGTGTCCAATTAACCTATTGCATGTCTTTGGGATGTGGGAGGAAACCAAACCACCCGGAGGAAACCCACCTGACCACAGAGAGGACATGCAGACTCCGCACAGAAAGCACCCCAGCCGAGAATCAAACCGGAGAACCTCTTGCTGTGAGGCAGCAACGCTAACGATGTGCAATTTCTTTGCCTATGTGAATATTTTGATTGGAGGGATTTGTGCACAGTGTGTGCAGATGCCTGAAAAGAGCAGTTATAAATTCTGAAGCAGAGAGTAAAACAATATTTAACACAGAAAAGCAGAGGGTAAAACAATATTTAACACAGAAAAGCAGGGAGTAAAACAATATTTAACACAGAAAAGCAGAGAGTAAAACAATATTTAACACAGAAAAGCAGAGAGTAAAACAATATTTAACGCAGAAAAGCAGAGAGTAAAACAATGTTTAACGCAGAAAAGCAGAGAGTAAAACAATATTAAACACAGAAAAGCAGAGAGTTAAACAATATTAAACACAGAAAAGCAGAGAGTAAAACAATATTTAACACAGAAAAGCAGAGAGTAAAACAATATTTAACACAGAAAAGCAGAGAGTTAAACAATATTTAACACTCTGAAGCAGATAGTAAAACAATATTTAACACAGAAAAGCAGAGATTAAAACAATATTTAACACAGAAAAGCAGAAAGTAAAACAATATTTAACACAGAAAAGCAGAGAGTAAAACAATATTAAACACAGAAAAGCAGATAGTAAAACAATATTTAACACAGAAAAGCAGAGAGTAAAACAATATTTAACACAGAAAAGCAGAGAGTAAAACAATATTAAACACAAAAAAGCAGAGAGTTAAACAATATTTAACACTCTGAAGCAGAGAGTAAAACAATATTTAACACAGAAAAGCAGAGATTAAAACAATATTTAACACAGAAAAGCAGAGAGTAAAACCATATTTAACACAAAAAACCAGAGAGTAAAACAATATTAAGCACAGAAAAGCAGAGAGTAAAACAATATTTAACACAGAAAAGCAGAGAGTAAAACAATATTAAACACAGAAAAGCAGAGAGTAAAACAATATTAAACACAGAAAAGCAGAGAGTAAAACAATACTTAACATAGAAAAGCAGGGAGAAAAACAATATTTAACACAGAAAAGCAGAGAGTAAAACAATATTTAATACAGAAAAGCAGAGAGTAAAACAATATTTAACACAGAAAAGCAGAGAGTAAAACAATATTTAACACAGAAAAGCAGAGAGTAAAACAATATTTAACACAGAAAAGCAGAGAGTTAAACAATATTTAACACTCTGAAGCAGAGAGTAAAACAATATTTAACACAGAAAAGCAGAGATTAAAACAATATTTAACACAGAAAAGCAGAAAGTAAAACAATATTTAACACAGAAAAGCAGAGAGTAAAACAATATTAAACACAGAAAAGCAGAGAGTAAAACAATATTTAACACAGAAAAGCAGAGAGTAAAACAATATTTAACACAGAAAAGCAGAGAGTTAAACAATATTTAACACTCTGAAGCAGAGAGTAAAACAATATTTAACACAGAAAAGCAGAGATTAAAACAATATTTAACACAGAAAAGCAGAGAGTAAAACCATATTTAACTCAGAAAAGCAGAGAGTAACACAATATTTAACACAGAAAACCAGAGAGTAAAACAATATTAAGCACAGAAAAGCAGAGAGTAAAACAATATTTAACACAGAAAAGCAGAGAGTAAAACAATATTAAACACAGAAAAGCAGAGAGTAAAACAATATTAAACACAGAAAAGCAGAGAGTAAAACAATATTTAACATAGAAAAGCAGGGAGTAAAACAATATTTAACACAGAAAAGCAGAGAGTAAAACAATATTTAATACAGAAAAGCAGAGAGTAAAACAATATTTAACACAGAAAAGCAGAGAGTAAAACAATATTTAACACAGAAAAGCAGAGAGTAAAACAATATTTAACACAGAAAAGCAGAGAGTAAAACAATATTTAACACAAAAAAGCAGAGAGTAAAACAATATTTAACACAGAAAAGCAGAGAGTAAAACATAATTTAACACAGAAAAGCAGAGAGTAAAACAATATTTGGCACAGAAAAGCAGAGAGTAAAACAATATTTAACAGAGAAAAGCAGAGAGTAAAACAATATTAAACACAGAAAAGCAGAGAGTAAAACAATATTTAACACAGAAAAGCAGAGAGTAAAACAATATTTAACACAGAAAAGCAGAGAGTAAAACATAATTTAACACAGAAAAGCAGAGAGTAAAACAATATTTGACACAGAAAAGCAGAGAGTAAAACAATATTTAACACAGAAAAGCAGAGAGTAAAACAATATTAAACACAAAAAAGCAGAGAGTAAAACAATATTTAACACAGAAAAGCATAGAGTAAAACAATATTTAACACAGAAAAGCAGAGAGTAAAACAATGGTTAACACAGAAAAGCAGAGAGTAAAACATAATTTAACACAGAAAAGCAGAGAGTAAAACAATATTTGACACAGAAAAGCAGAGAGTAAAACAATATTTAACACAGAAAAGCAGAGAGTAAAACATAATTTAACACAGAAAAGCAGAGAGTAAAACAATATTTGACACAGAAAAGCAGAGAGTAAAACAATATTTAACACAGAAAAGCAGAGAGTAAAACAATATTTAATACAGAAAAGCAGAGAGTAAAACAATATTTAACACAAAAAAGCAGAGAGTAAAACAATATTTAACACAGAAAAGCAGAGAGTAAAACAATATTTAACACAGAAAAGCAGAGAGTAAGACAATATTTAACACAAAAAAGCAGAGAGTAAAACAATATTTAACACAGAAAAGCAGAGAGTAAAACAAATTTTGACACAGAAAAGCAGAAAGTAAAACAATATTTAACACAGAAAAGCAGAGAATAAAACAATATTTAACACAGAAAAGCAGAGAGTAAAACAATATTTAACACAGAAAAGCAGAGGGTAAAACAATATTTAACACAGAAAAGCAGAGAGTTAAACAATATTTAACACAGAAAAGCAGAGAGTAAAACAATATTAAACACAGAAAAGCAGACAGTAAAACAACATTAAACACAGAAAAGCAGAGAGTAAAACAATATTAAACACAGAAAAGCAGAGAGTAAAATAATATTTAACACAGAAAAGCAGAGAGTAAAACAATATTAAACACAGAAAAGTAGAGAGTAAAACAATATTTAACACAGAAAAGCAGAGAGTAAAACAATATTTAACACAGAAAAGCAGAGAGTAAAACAATATTAAACACAGAAAAGCAGAGAGTAAAACAATATTTAACACAGAAAAGCAGAGAGTAAAACAATATTTAACACAGAGGCCCGAGGGGAATGCTGAGTGCTAGGCTGTACTTCATTAGGATTTTCCTGTAAAGCTACATTCAGGTGTGATCAGCCAACTGAAGTTTGATATTGACACTTAAAAAAACTTTATTAAAGTAGAACAGTCGACTTGGTAATCCATGTTTATCTTATGAATGCCTATTGTTTTCTGATGAATCGTACATTTCTGAGACAATAACCATACCTGTTTATAATGCCTTTATGCTTTTACACAGACTTTAGAAGAATTGTAAATTGTAAATCAATGCAGGGAAGGCTAGACAACATTCCAAAACATCCATTAGTGTCAGTGAGACTTGGGCTATTTTACTGTTACTAGATAAAATAAAATGCTAATATCCAGAAGAAGCCAACTGTACATCATCAAAGCAGAGATAATAGATGCTAGTAGTAAGGTACCTCATTGCACGCTTCATTCTATATATAGCATTCACTGATCTAAATATTTTCTATTCTTTAAGATTTTTTTTTCTCTTATCTGCACCAATACCTAGAGGTTTTTGCCTACATCCCCTCATCAATCCATTCATCTGTTAAGCATCTGTGTTTTTGGAAAATGCAGTTACGTAAGTGTCCTTTTTATCTCTAAGGGTAGTATTCTTCTGCAAAGTATGCTGGTCACCCGGATCCTATTTTAAAGGTTTATTTTAGATATACTAGACTTATTGTACATAAAAATTACTATTAGTTAATGAGAACTGACCTCTTGATGCTTGTGTTATGGTATACATGGACAGATGAACATAAAGTGATTTGTGAGACTCACTGTTGTGTTACTTAAAACTTGAATATGTGTAGACAGTATTATACTTATTAGTACATTTTTCCAAGATTTGTAAGACAAGTTTGTCCACTTCTCTCAAAGAATGAAATGTGAATCTGTATTCCTTATTGGATTACTATGCTGAGAACACTGGGACAGGGCAATTCTGCTCTGCTTAGTGCTATAATTTCACTTGTTTATTGTTTTTAGTGGAATATTACATTTCTATATAAGACAGTATGTGTTACATTGAGAGGAATTTTGAGAGATTCATTTGAATGATTTAGACAAATATCTCTCCATCTTCTATATCGCATACATATATATATATATTTGTGAGAAAGGAAACAAAACCTGATTAATGAATGTATATTTGATAACTTACAATACTTCTTATAGGTTCATAGGTCGATACTAGGCTATCTGCCCTGGGGCATTTATAAGCCTAGCCAGAGTGTATTTGGCTTCCGCCTCCCTATTAGATTAACCTACTGTGCCTCTGTCATGTAGGTCACAGAAGGTACCCTTTTAAGATTAGTTTATTGTGCCTCTGTCTAGCAGGGACACAGAAGAGATCCCAGGGGTGAATTTGCAATTTCCCATCCACGTGTCCAGATTTCGCTTGAAGAGGGTCAGCGAGGGGCTATGACGAACATGAACTGGGATTCTATTCCAGAGTAAGGGGAACCTCTGGGAAATGAATCTGTCCCTCCAGCATGTCCTATTTATTTTTGTGCTGAGGTTTAAGTCCCTGGAGCGTGTAGCTCTAAGGGGCTTGGATTTTTTGAGGTGGAGCATGTCCATTAATTCTGGGTTTGACATGGCTTTGTACATCAGGCATAGATCGCCTCTGAGTAGGCGGTAAGCAACTGAGTAGAGCTGGAGTTTCTTTAGTCGAGCTGCATAGGACATCTGTTTGTAGCCCATGATCCTCTTAGTGAGGTACTTTTGGGGTCTCTCCAGTTGCTGCAGGTGTCGGGTAAGGTACATCCCAAAAGGGGCATTGTATTCAATTATGGGCCTGATGAGTGACGAGTAGAGGGGCACAATGACCTTTCTTGATCTAGATGCAAACCCTTTCATGATAAGGTGGGCTATATAGAAGGTCTTTCTAACCACTTTGGCAACGTGATTATCAAAGGAGAGATTACTATCTACGTTGGTCCCCAAATCTCTAATAACTTCTTCCGTACTTAATGGATTACCACCTATGTGGTAATTTGTGGGCACCTTGTTTTTCCCAAAGGGGTTGACTATGCACTTTTTAGCATTTAGCTTGAGGCCGTGGCTCTGGCACCAAGCATCCATCTCTGTGAGACCCTTTTGGAGGATGCTTGTGTCAGCTGGAGATTCGATTATGACCCCAGTTTGCAGTCATCTGCAAACTTTGTCAGCCATAATCCCCCTGTGTTAGCCTGAACCTCAGAGAAGTATATACCGAACAAGAGAGGTCCCAGAACTGAGCCCTGTGGGATGCCACTTGTAACTGGTTTGGATTCGGACATGGCACCTGCGATTCTGACCATGTGGGTTCTATCTCTGAGCCAGTTTGCAACTCATCTTGTGATATAGGGGTTGATATTTAAGCTGGTAAGCTTATTTATGATGCCCGAGTGGGGTATTGTGTCGAAGGCTTTTGCGAGGTCCAGGTAGGCTGTGTGGACTACCTTGTCCTCATCTATGGCTTTGGTAAGGAAACAAAACGTGATTAATGAATGTATATTTGATAACTTACAATACTTCTGTTAACATAATAGATCTAAGAAATCTGTTTCTGACTGTATTTATCCTTGTTTGGAGAAAATTAGTAATACAAAATAGTTTAATAACTATTGATAGATATTACTATCATATTATACTGTTAAAAGTGGTTAAATAGTAATTAGTCAAATAGATAGTTATATACCATCCTTATGATACTTTATATTAGAGACTAGCTAATACTTTTTTCTATGTTTTACACATACACAATAATTTACATTGTATTTCATTTTCGTGATTAACATATTATATCAGATGAAATATGTCTACCCACGGTGGTGGTGCTGCGGTAGCGTTGTCGCCTCACAGTAAGACTCTGTCCGGTTCGATTCTCAGCTAGAGTGTCTTCAGCCTGGAGACATGCGTGAATGGGCGTACCTTCGTTGAAGGTTGTGCGTCAGGCCTGGCAAGCCGGTATGTAAAAATCAACTGCCAATCATTAGCGGACCGGAGTTCCACTGTGATGACCCCTGACCCGGAAAAGCCGAAAGACACAAACAAACAAATCAGATGAAATATATCTAGTTAAATTTTAATAGATTTAAGTTAAAATAATCGCTAGTTTTATATCTAATCACTATTACTTAATACATATTACTGGTGGTAGCTGCGTTCTGTTGCTACAGGTTAAGGGTTTGATCTCAGTGGCAAATGTCATTGAGACAGGGAGTTTATAACTCCAGGCGGGGAGCTAAATTGTGTTTTTATAATCTGTATTATATGTTCATTGTTAAAAAACAGTTTATTTTGACATTCATTTTAATCTGTCCCAATAGAACTATAAGTTCTACTATGTATAGTACTTGCAGAATGAACACGTTTATGGTTGGAAAGAGATTCTCAAATTACACGTTTTATATTGATATGTTATTAATTAATCATACACCCATACCTATATAACATGACTATATTAAAAGGCTTATCGATTAATATAAACAGTCTAAATAACCCCATCAAAAGAGGTAGTTTGTTTAAATATCTAGCCCTACATAAACCAAACTTAATTTTTTTACAGGAAACTCATTTAATAGGAGATAATATTAAGTTCTTCAACACAAATAAATATACAATCATCACAAGCTCAGTATATACAAAAAAGAAAAGGGGGGTTACAATTTTATGGGACAAATCACTTCCTTTACCAAGAATAATTAAAACATATCAAGATAATAAAGGATTGCTATGTTTAGCCATTATTGAAATAAACAAAAAAATATATACAATAATAAATAACTACTGGCTACCGGGAATAGGTGCTAATACTATCAAACAACTTTTATCTCAAATAATATCTCAGTCTGAGGGAAATATTATAACGGCAGGGGACTTTAATTGTATTCTAGATTTAAAAGATACAACCACTTTAACAAATAGAAAAATTACCCCTCAAGCAAAACAATTAATAAAATTTATAGACTCCTACCTGCTCAAAGGTATTTTTGACTTCACAGATCATAACTCTCTACAATACACATTCTATTCCAATAGACACAAATCATATTCCAGAATTGATAGAATACTATTCTCCACACAAATTATAAATTAGTTAAATAACCGCAAAATCATTTCTTGTCCAATCTCCGATCATAATTCCTATATTTGAATTAAATATCAGCAACATCCCTAATGCACAAATAAAAAGAATACCTGCATATCTTATCCAACTTAAAGATTTTCAGTCATTTTTAAAAGAAGAAATACAAAATGTTATAGATATAAACTCAGCATCTAATACTCATGACATATATGTTTGGGATGCACTAAAAGCTTACCTATATGGACAAATTAACAAATGGTATTACAATAAATGGAAAACGTGATAAAGATATGGAAACATTACAGAACAAGCTTGATTTATTGCATCTCAAAAATAGAGACAATCTCTCTTCTAAAAACATTAGAGAGGAAATAAGCAAATTAAACGAAGAATATAGAAACATACTGCATCATAAGACAATGATTACATTAGAAAAATATAAATTCCTTGCTTATTCACTAAACCCTAAACACTTAACTAATCTCAAGAATAAAACTAAAAGAATGAATAAACATAATCATATTAAAGAAATATATTATCTGAAGAAAAATAAAGAATTATACAATATACAAGATATAATAGAAGAATTTAGAAGTCACTTTCATACAATTAACCAAGATACACATAATATAGAAAGTAAAGACAACATTAAGCATTTTATTAATAAAAATCTTCATAATAAACTTAATAAACAACAAATAGAACTTATTGATAAACAAATTACCCTAGCCGACATACAAACTTAAATCAATAAGCTGAAGCAAAATAAGGCACCAGGAAATTATGGTATCATACCAGAAATATACAAAGTTATACCCAAATCAGCTATTTCATTACTCCATAAAGTACATAGTACAGCTCAAAACGACTTTATAATACCCCCTCATGGAAATATACATTAATTTCACCTATCTTAAAACATAACAAAGACCCTAAATATTGTTCATCTTACAGACCTATTTCCTTATTAAATACTGACTACAAGATGTTTATGAACATATTCACTGAAAGACTAAAAAAGTTTTTACCCCAATTAATTGATGAGGATCAGACAGGTTTTGTAATCAATAGAAACACTCATGATAATATAAAACGAACATTAGCCCTTATTGACTTCTCACAAAAGAAAAAAGAACCCAACTTTAATTAGTTTGGACATAAACATCGCTTTTGACTCAATTAATTGGGATTACTTGTTCACATTATTGGAGTGTTTAAATGTGTCAAGGAATTCATAATAAAACAGAATGACTGCTTGGCGAATGCTATCAACCACTTGTTTGATAATGCACACTTTTGAGATGTTTTTTAACTACTAGTCTTTACCAATGTTTCATATCTTTGCTGTAAGTGACCCTTCCCTCGTGATGCATATTTTTGTAATATTCTTGCTTCATTTGCATTTCTTATCATACATAATTTTTGTGTTACACTTACTGGGTGTGTCCTAATGATGATAATAATAATTGGCGTTTTCCTGATCACTATTTTGAAGTGCTTACTATTTTTTCCCTTGGATTCCCTCTGAAATAGAAACATTCACATACATAAATAATAAAACACCCACACACAGCTCAATATGCAAAAAAGGAATATGTTTATTATAAAAGTCACACAACTGCCATGTGTCCATATAAGTGAAGCTGCTAGTGAAGTCACATGATGTGTGAGTTCTGAAGGTGAGCATCACGCTGAAAAGAGGAGCCATTAACTAAGAAGATATGCTTGTTTTCAGGCATCTCAAACTAATAGCCCTGGGTCCAGATGTTACCATCCAGCATGTAGTCTATGTCCCTCGGAAGATGTTTCTGGTGTCGTCCTCAATTGTGGAGTGGGCGTCTCAGTTGGAAAGCATGTTTGGATACTCCATGTTACCTGATGACCCATCCAGTATCTCTACAACAGTGAACCATCCAGAGAGACTAGCACCTCACACCTGCTACCAATCAAGCAGCCTTTGGCACAAGTGATGTCCAGGTTCCATTACCCAGACAGTAGAAGTGAAACAGAAAGACAGTGGCTAGTCATTTATCCTATACCTGCATTAAAATGAACACTTAAACTTTCAAGCTATGTAAAATGAGGCATATTTGTTGATTTTTTTTAAATAAGACCAAAAGAATGCCTCATTATTACTTACTAAAAAAATGCGGACTGACTGCTATTCACTGTGGGTTGGCCTCTTGTCCAGTGTGGCATCTGCTTCATTGCACATTTGAGCGCACATAACCCAAAAAATGCTAAGACATGCTTGGGTATGATCTGTGATGCCACCAATCCAACCATGTGCCCTTTACTAGTGTGACTACACCACCGATTTTACCTAATGACAGTTGTCCCCACTGACTTACTATTCACTCCTTTTCCCTCACCAGTAGCACTGCACATAAGTCCTGATTCATAGCTAAGTTGCTGTGTCCAGTGCTATAGGATGCTTGACATTTACACTGCATAACTATAACAGTGCTTGTATATCAATTTCAGCCACAGTTTGAATTGCTGATCTTTTTTATAAACAGATTTATTTTTGTAGTATGTTTTTTGACTTGTAGGCCATGGACGATCCTATTATCACAGCCCTTGAATCATCCTGCACATAAAACTCACATTACCTACAACACTTGTTAACACGTCCGAGACAAATGTCTAGAGAAAAGGACTCTTAATGGCCATGAGGAAAAAGGCTCATGGGAAAGAGCTTAATGAGGGGAAAAGGCAGCGGATAAAACATATAAGGGCATGCCTTCAAAACATGTTATGCAAAGGACCAGAACATACAGCAGGGTAGAAATGTCAAGACAAGGTTTCCAGTTATGATATTTCTGCAAAATATCTATCGCAGTCATTATTTTTTCAATTCTTCCTTTGTGTTACATTGATTCTCTGCTCCACATCTGACATCTAAATAAGTGCTATTCATCTGCTCATTCCAAATTTCAATTTCCTTTAATCCTTTTTTTTGTTTCCAGCAGCGATCTCAACATCTGCAGTATCTCATGAACACCCTACCCCCATGAGAAAAGCATCTAGTTCACCTTTTGAAACTGGGACTCTTCTTAATAAAGAGGAGTAAACCCTGAAACAGAGATCGGGGGTGGGGGGTCCTGTAGGTTAAGTGTCATTCTCTATGCTTCAGTGGGAATTTCTGAATAAGTGTAACCACTGAGGTGTCAATAACTCTCACACAGTCATATTAATGACTTTCACAACCCACAAAGGATGACTGTTCTTTTTCTGATGACAGCAGTTGAAGCCTGACTACTATCAAGTTGTAAGATACACTTCCATAAAGACAGACCATAACTACGTAGCAATGAGTTATTCAGGTGTAAGGAGGGAGAAAAGAACCCCCTGACCCAGCCTGTGGGAGATGAAATTGCCTAATGCAATTTATGTTGCTACAAATACTTTCTACTGCTCAGAACAAACAAAGGGATACTTCAATGGTAATGTTTGCAAAATGGTAAACCTCCTAAAATAATTGTTCAGCTGCTATAATTAAAATAAAACCGAGATATTCTTGGTGCCCTAAACAATCAGCATCCCATGGTCAGACCTTCATCAGTCCTGGCCTTTTTGAGTCTCTTGCCCATAAGTAAGAACTGTTTTATTTTTTGGTGTTTGTAAAAGATTTGCACCTTAAAAAAAAACTACTTTTCTCCAATACCACATTAACATAATGCTGCTACCTTTGGCAATATACAGACCTGGACTACAAACACAAATACTTTCTCAGAACACAACTCAAACAAGAAACAGGGTAGGCGCAATTATTTGGAAAGTCACATTTTCACAAAATGAATATTTCTGAATGAACAGAATTAAATATGATATTGCAGAGCACTTTGGTGTCCCCTGTTATTTAATCTGAAATTCCATTTCCCATCTGATCCAAAAATAAATATTTTATTTTTGTAACATTGCCTATCTGCCACAGGGAACCTGCATGTAAATCTAAATGTAGTTTATGAAGGTTGTAGCAAGTGGCTTACTATAAAGTCTATAAAGGTCTATAGTACTAAATATAGCATATAAATTTATCAGAGCATTGTACGAATTACAATGATTACTGTTGCCTCTGCTTTATTTAGCATTTATCATATTTGCAGTACAAAGCTAGCCAGTTCCTCTTGTTTCTTCAAGTCCACATGTTGTTACAAATATTTCTGCTCTGGGCATTCCCCTCGAGCATCATGAGGTTTGACATGTTATCAGTGAAGAGAAATGAAAGCAGTGCTTTCCAGGTTGGTCACCTTGAAATGTTCCATTACCTGTAGGAACAAATTTTACAAGCTCTTATCAGATCAGCTCTCAAGAGTATTTAAGCAAGCAGGTCACAGCTGAGATACAACAGATAAAATACAGACCCTAACAGCTAGGACAAGACGTAAGAGAAACTCACCACAGAATGACCCGGAGCCTGGTGCTTGTTGCCTTAGCAGTCATGTCAGTGACTGCAGCACCGCGTAAGTTATCTGAAATTACATGATATCAGATCAAATCCATATTTTGTTTTATTTATTATTTTTCTATCAAAAGGTTTCATAAAGTTGCAGTACACTTTAACATACTGTAAAATAAAATCGTCTTTCAAGGCTATTTAAATTCGACAGTTAACAATATTGAAATGATTTTAGTAAGAAACATTAAAAGTTATTATATTTCTTTGGTCTCTCTTACTGTGTGTGTGTGTGTGTGTGTGTGTGTGTGTGTGTGTGTGTGTGTGTGTGTGTGTGTGTGTGTGTGTGTGTGTGTGTGTGTGCGTGTGTGTGCGTGTGTGTGTGTGTGCGTATGTGTGTGCGTGTGTGTGTGCGTATGTGTGTGCATGTGTGTGTGCGTATGTGTGTGCGTGTGTGTGCGTGTGTGTGTGTGTGTGTGTGTGTGTGTGTGTGTGTGTGTGTGTGTGTGTGTGTGTGTGTGTGTGTGTGTGTTTGCCTTATATATGCATGTGTACTATGTACATACTTTGCAGGACAAGTAAACATATTATATGGAAGTAAAAACATATTCGTAATTTATTGCATTTCTATCGTCTGCAGATATCACGTTTGATGGTGCAAAATGCTTGTGTCGTGAAGTCAGGAATACATTTAACATCCTACCAAAAGAAATAAAAAATGTAGGAATATTTCTTGCATCTGCCTCTTGTGAAAATATGGAGATTGTGTAAGTAAACCAGAGACTTCTAATGTTTGTATTGTTTATTCAAACTTCTGTTAGTAATTCATCCCAGGGGATGTTGTTATAAGGAAGTTTTTCTTATGTAGTAGGCAAATTCAAGTATTAATGTCAATTATTTCTCGTTTACCTGTTTATGTAAAATTTGCGACTTAAAATATATGAACAGGTTGCTGTTTTTTAGTTGTCATTGGCAGAAGATAGAATAAGATAGGGCAAATGTCAAAAAGTAAGGTCAATTGACAGATGAATTCTCAGCAAAAAGTATGGTGTTCATAGGTTCATAGGCTGGTACAAGTCTATCAGCCCTAGGGCCTGTACAAGCCTAGCCATAGCAATTCCCAGGCTATTTCTTCCAACAATATTTACTTCCCTGGACCCCTGTATAACAGGGAGACTGATGTGATCCCGGGGTAAATTTCCTGTCGCCCATCCAGTCATCAAGGTTCCTTTTGAAGAGGGCCAAGGAGGCACTCTGCTTGACATGCATCGGCAGTCTATTCCAGAGTATGGGGAGTCTCTGGGTCAGGAAACTATCCCTCCAGCATGTTTTGTTCATTGTGATGACAAGGTTTAGGTCCCTGGAGCATGTGGCTCTGATGGATTGGGATTTCTTTAAGTGTAGCATGTCCAACAGCTTTAGGTTTGACATGGCCTTATATGTTAAGCAGAGATCACCTCTGAGTAGATGATATGTGACAGAGTATAGCTGGAGTTTTTTTAGTCGGCCAGCATAGAGCATCTGCTTTAGGCCTGTAATTCTTTTAGTGAGGTGTTTCTGCGGCCTTTCCAGTTTTTGCAGATGACTTGTGAGGTACATACCAAATGGGGCGTTGTACTCTATGATGGGTCTAATGAGGGATGAGTACAGTGTGACAATAACCTCCTTTTTTCTGGATGAAAAGCCCATAGTGATGAGTTGTGCCACATAGAAGGATTTCCTGACTGTTGTGGCGATGTGATTATCGAAGGTAAGACCACTGTCCACCTGTGTTCCTAAGTCTTTTATCACATTTTCAGTGTTTAGTGTACTGCCACCTATGTGGTAATTCATGGGTACATGGTTTTTTTCCCAAAAAGGATAACTATACACTTCTTGGCATTGAGCTTGAGCCCATGGCTCTGGCACCAAGCATCTATTTCTGTAAGGCCCTTTTGTAGCATATCCACATCATTTGGGGATTCAGTAATGGTTCCCAGTTTGCAGTCATCTGTGAACTTTATTAGCCAGAGTCCCGTACTGTTGGCCTGTACTTCAGAGAAGTAGATGCCAAACAAGAGCGGTCCCATGACTGAACCCTGAGGTACTCCACTTGTCACTTGTCTGGAGCTGGATTTGGAGTCGGCTACTTTTACAGAGTGGGTTCTGTCAGTAAGCCAGTTGGCAACCCATTAAGTGATGTAGGGATTTATCCCCAGCTTAGTAAGTTTATCTATGATTCCAGAGTGGGGGATTGTGTTGAAGGCCTTGCCAAGGTCCAGATAGGCTGTGTGGATTGCCTTACCCTCATCCACAGCTCTGGAGACTGATTCAAAGAAGTCAATCAGGTTCAGGAGACACGATCAGCCCTTCACGAACCCAAACTGGGTGGGGTCCAGTGTTTGAAAGTTGCCAATGTCTTTGTTTATAAGTTCCATGGTAATATGTTCCACAGCCTTGGGATGGTGTCGAAGGCCTTGCCGAGGTCCAGATAGGCTGTGTGGACCGCCTTAGCCTCATCCACGGCTCTAGAGACTGATTCAAAGAAGTCAATCAGGTTCAGGAGACACAACTGGCCCTTCATGAACCCAAACTGGGTGGGGTCCAGTGTTTGAAAGTTGCCATTGCCTTTGTTTATAAGTTCCATGGTAATATGTTCCACGGCCTTGCAGATCAGACTCGTCAGAATGATGGGACGGTAGTTCCCAGGATCCAAGGTGGATCCCCCCTTGTGGAGTGGGATAATGTAGCTGTGTGCCACTCAGTGGGCACAAAGCCTGAGGTGAGGCTATGATTTAACATGACATTTAGGTGAGGTGCCAGTTCATTTTGTAGTTCATGTAGCACACAACCTGGGATGTCATCTGGTCCCATGTATGCTGTATTCTTAACTTTGGAGAGTGCATTTTTTACCTGTGTGGCCATGATTACCGGAATTTGGCAATCTTTCGGTATTGAGATGGGCCCTTTAGGGGGTGAAGTTGGCACTGAATCGATCTATCAGGATATTGGCAATGTCCTTGGGATCAGTATGTTTAATGCCATTCTGTTTTAGCTCAGAGCAGATCTGAGCATTGCCATTTAGATTCTTGACATAGTTATAGAATGCCTTGTGGTTGCCTTTGGAATCTTTGGCAATTTTATTTTCGTAACTAGCTTTTGAGGATTTTATGAGGGGTCTCAGCTTCTTACTGAGGCTGGTGAGGGAGTTTTTTTCATCCTGGGATTTTCCTCTTTTCTGCAACAGTTTCTTTCTTCTGTTGTATAGTTTGTTTATGGCAGGGGACCACCAGATTGGCTTCCTTTTTTTGGAGGACAGTGTCTTGGTTCTATTTGGGATGGCACGATTCATGCACGAGTGGATGTGCTCATACAGTGCCTTAGTGCAGGATTCAGTAGTCGAACTTTCAGCTCCCATCTGCATGGGTGTCATGAAGTTTGTCACTTCTGACTTGAGTAGCATGAAGTTGGCTTTGGAGAAGTTTTTTACGGAGGTTTCCTTGCTGGGGGGTGGGGGAGGGATGTGGATGTCAAAGGTGACAGCAATAAATGTTGTAAAATGTGAAAAGTGTTATATACAAGAAAACGGCAGGCACTTTCTAATACAGCAGGCATTTGCTGTCGATATCAATACAAACCCAGGGTTGATTTTCAGCAAAACAAATCTTAAAAGTAAATAAAAACAGAAAGTTAAACTGAAGCACAAAGTGAAAATGGATGGATATTATGTTTACCTCAAAACAATAATTCAATAACAATTAAGAGAAAATATGAATGAGGGATCATCTTAGAAAAAGCAAGTCCAATACAGAATATGATTAAAGTCAGTAATAAATGTGCATTTTTCAATAGTAGCAACATCAGTTCCACACTAAGTGAACTTCATTTTAAATTTAAGGAACATTAATATTAATATAATTAATATAATATGTCTATTAATAGAGCTCTCAGAGGAATAGATTTAAGCTTTATGGTTGGTTTACAAAATGTGTATCAGTCAGAGATGGAAATACATCTGCATTGATCTACAAATATAGGGGTTATAAAATCAGGGCAAACAAAATAGACGAGCGTAACCATAGCAACAGACTGTATAACAATCATGCATCAAAGTCACCAGCAGTTAAGTTATAGTTAAATAAGAATAAATGTTTGGCAAAAATTTGCAGGGTAGGATTAGAAGTACTTCAGGTTTATAAAGAAAGCCATAACTTGCCCAGATAGGTTTTAATAAAACATATTTGAAGTCTGCGTCTTGTTCTATTCCTCTGTATTATTCAGACCAGCAGAATGTTATGGTCAGCGTGTTAGATGAAGAGATGTTAACCACAGCAATGTTTTCACACATAAACAATTACATGCAAAACTCCATAGCAGGAGCAGAAAGAACTCATTGCAGTAATGTAGTGAGAGCATGTATGTTTTATTTATTTATTTATTCATTATTTGTTAATAAGGTCAGTCAGGTCGAAGACACAAAGGCCAAAGTAACTACAACACATGTGAGGTGGGAAAAATATCAGAGAACACAGTATAAATCAACACAATAACAAACAGAACATGTAAAATGTTGCATTATCAGACCAGTGGAGTCATAAATAATTAGTAGAAGGAAACCTTAGATGCTTGCTTCTGCAGTAAGTCATGCATTGTTATATTACAGAAATATTAACTTACTGCTTGCCAAGAAAACTTCTAACAAGGATGAAATGTGGAGATGTTCCCTAGAAACACTTGGGAAGGGCCATGGGCACCATAACTGATGTTTATCTAAATATGCCCAATTGTGATCAGTAAAGTATATAATCACATGAAACAGTCAACAAATCATAAATATGCATTTAGCTTATAAATGTTATTTTCAGTATAAACCTGAAAAATGGAAGACAAGTTTGCTTGGATCCTAATGACCAGAAAATCCAAGAGATGTTCTTTCAGCTTATGAAGTAAGTACATTTTATTAATTTGAATTAAAAAGTCTAATAAGGAGATTAGTTACACACATATTATATTTTATTGATAACATTTATTTTATTTGCAATCCTAGAGTTCCTAGAGTAAGTAATCAGATATTTATCAGTAAAGGTACACATTACACAAATTATAAATGCCATAAGTCAATTGGCATAGCACAGAGGGACAAATCCTGATTGTGACCTAGATGACCTGACTTCAACTACCAACCCAGGTACTGCAGCCAATTAATGTGTGGGAGTGAGTGGTTTATGCCAGCTTGCCCATCATGGGAGGACAGAGGCAGTCTGTCCTGCTGCAGATATATAGTACACAGCACATGCGACAGGGATTGGTATCTGTCTCTTCCAAACTCTGTATCTATGTTAACGTTGATAGAGCATGTGCAGCAGTTTGTGGGAATGAGCATGTGTGAGAATGTGCATGTGCAGGAACGTGCATGTGCAGGAATGAGCATGTGTGAGAATGTGCATTTACAGGAATTAGCATGTGGGTGAATGTGCATGTACAGGAATGAGCATGTGTGAGAATGTGCATGTACAGGAATGAGCATGTGCGAGAATGTGCATGTACAGGAATGAGCATGTGTGAGAATATGCATGTACAGGAATGAGCATGTGCAGGAACGTGCATGTACAGGAATGAGCATGTGTGGGAAAGTGCATGTGCAGGAATGAGCATGTGTGAGAATGTGCATGTGCAGGAATGAGCATGTGTGGGAATGTGCATGTGTGAGAATGTGCATGTACGGGAATGAGCATGTGTGAGAATGTGCATGTGCAGGAATGAGTATGTGTGAGAATGTGCATGTGCAGGAATGAGCATGTGTGGGAATGTGCATGTGCAGGAATGAGCATGTGTGGGAATGTACATGTGTAGGAATGAGCATGTGTGAGAATGTGCATGTGCAGGAATGTGCATGTACAGGAATGAGCATGTGTGAGAATGTGCATGTGCAGGAATGTGCATGTACTGGAATGAGCATGTGTGAGAATGTGCATGTGCAGGAATGAGCATGTGTGAGAATGTGCATGTACAGGAATGAGCATGTGTGGGAATGTGCATGTGCAGGAATGAGCATGTGTGGGAATGTGCATGTGTAGGAATGAGCATGTGTGAGAATGTCCAATTCCTAAAAGCCAGAAACACAGGTCCACTGCTCGAACAAGGAAACAGTTGCAAAACCACCAGTAGTCCACGTACACCCACTTCAGCTTGAAGAAACAAACTCCGTTGACATAAAACACAAGTTTATTTGTTTTTAAGCCACAAAACACTCCATTCAAGTAGATGGTTTAGCGCTTTCATCTGATCTCTCAGATTTCTTCAGAACCACCATTACCAATTAACACACCCCTTTTATACTCTGTTTGGCGCCAAAAGTTATTCAAAGTTTTAAAAACAATAAAAACTTTTCAAAATATATATTTTGCAATGTTTAAAAACTATTACATTCATTACTAACAACCCTGACATTTATATTGTGTACTTTAAATACCAATACAAAACAATTTTATAATATATTATTTGTTGTGTACTCATAAGAACATTTCATGTTCATAATTGTATAGTCTCCCTTATTTAATTAAAAATATGCTAAATAATTATTATATAACACTTAAAAAATGTATATGTATGTGATTTGCTTTAGACATAAAAAATACTCCAAGAGTATAAGTAACCACAAGAAAAGTCAAGACCTATCCAATATTAAAAACGGTTTAATGCTGATGTAGTCATTTAGGCCAGGGGGGGTTGTGGCATCACAAATAATTTGCCATTCACTCTCTTTGTAGGATAAAAAGGTTTTCCAATTACCCCCGAATACTGTCATTTCCACCTGGTCTATTATGAAAAATTTAAATGTATGTTCTTGTCCTTTATCTAATACATGTCTGCTAAGTGCATTCTTTGTATCCTTTTTTCTAATTTTATATAGATGTTCATAAATCCTCGCCCTGAGTTTCCTCTCCGTCTTGCCTACGTAATAGGCTGAACAGATGGTACACAGGGCGAGGTACACCACCCTTTGACTGTTACAATTACCCCTAAGACCCTTCACTCTAGTTTTTGAAAAATTATCCAATGTTGTGGTCTTGTTCTCATTGATGTATTTACAATAGTTACAACTACCACAACTTTTTGTCCCACTCCAAATCTTCTTATTGTTTTTATTGAGGTCAGTTGATTGTACTTCCAATAGTTTTTTCAAATTTGGTGCTGTTTTAAATACACATGTCAATTTAGTCCCTATGTATGTTTTGATATTGTCATTGCAAGTTAACAATTCCCAATATCTTTTAAGAGTGTCTATCACAATATTTGAGTAAGGGTTAAATCTAATTACACACACGGTTCTATTGACCCCTGACCATGTCTTCTTGTTCTTTGATTCAAGTTGAACACCAAGTAGGGACATATATTTGATGTTCCAATTGTTTTTAACCCAGAGCGTTACTTCTTCCACCATCCCTCTCGGATATTTTCTCTCCAAAAACATCTTTGCAATACCTTCAATTTCTTTTTCCATGATGTCTTTAGTAGAGGACATCCTTGCTGCCCTTATGCATTGTCCTTTCAGGATGTTCTTAAAAATATGTTTAGGATGACAACTGCCAAATTCAATGTAATCGTTAGAAAACGTAGTTTTTCTGTGAATCTTTGAGCTGAATCCATGTGAAGTTGTACTAATGAATGTGTCTAAATAGGCTATCCCACAAGCTTCTTTTTTGTATGTAAATCTCAGGAAGTCAGTGCTAGAATTGATGAAATCAATAAATCTTGGAATATCTTCTTTATGGCCCTTCCATATGATAAAAATGTCGTCCAAAAATCTTGAATACAATGAGATGCTCTTGAAAATTCACTTTGAAAGAGAAATTGATTTTCCCATTCTAGCATGACTAGGTTAGCGAATATGGGGGCACAAGATGCCCCCATAGCCACTCCCCTAGTCTGCCTGAAGTATTCACCCTCAAATTCAATATAGTTGTGGTCCAAAATTAACCCCATCATGTCCAAAATTAGTGATATTTTGTCCCAACTCAATCCTGAATACCTTTTCAAGCTGTTCTCAAAATATTCCAATCCTGTTGTGTATGGGATGCAAGAAAATAAATCTTGAACATCTATTGTTAAAAAAGTTATTTCTTCTGACCATACATCAACTGTTAACCTACTCAGAAATTCCCAGGAGTCTTTTATAAGATGCGGCACTGAATCATAAATATGTTTTGTCCACTGGTCAATCGCCACACCCAAATTGTAGGTTTTGGAGTTGGAACCTGCAATGATCGGCCTAAATGGTGGTGACTCTAGTGATTTGTGAATCTTCGGAATGCCGAAGATGTGGGCCAATCTTGGGTGTTCAGTTCTAAAAAAGTTATAAATTTCATTTGTTACACGGTTGTCCAGTAAGTATTCTTCAATCACCAGATCTATCCTGTGATAACCTATGTTTATTTGATTCAATGAGACTTCTTCATAGTTGTTTGACAAGAAAAGGATGTCCTGTATAGCTCTGGTATAGTTAATAGTGTCAAAAATAATGATGCCCCCACCTTTGTCAGGCTTCATGAGTCTAATGTTTTTGTTATTCACAATTTGTTGTAGACAATCCCTCTCTCCTTTGGTTAAGTTATCATTAAACATGGAAGTCAATGAATTGGTCTTATAAATATCCCTATTGAGTTTGTAAATGTCTTTAAGTACCATCTTTTCAAAGTTAACAATTTGTGGATGGGAAGTTGGTATGTATGCACTTCTCTTACTTAGTCGGGTGGAGTAGTTTCCCCTACTTGAAGGAACATCATCCCTATCTTGGAATTGTAGGGCCAAGTTAAGTCTTCTACAAAATAATTTGATTTCCTTCACCGTATCAACTAGGTTAAATTTTACAGTGGGAATATATTTCATTCCCTTACTGAAAAGGTTGTAAAAATCTTGAGACACAAAAAATTCAGTGTAGTTGTAAACTTTAAAACCTGCTAGGGTTGAAATCAAAGGGCCCTTCCTGTTGGTTGTAGGGGAACTAAATTCAAGAGGTGCCACTTCTAAATTAACCGGGTTTCCATCAACTTTAGTTAAAGTGTTGTTACCTTCCTTTGGTGTGACATGACCTAAATAGTTATTAATGTTGTCCTTAGTTGTAACTTTAGGGCTCTTTGGACAGTCATTTCCTATGAAATGTATCACTTTAGCATCATACTTATTAGATTTCAATATTTCCTTTGATATTGCTTTGGTGGTGGGTGATATCTCCCTCCTCGAAAATTTGCCTGTTCACTACACTTCTCATTTCTTCTTGTAAAAATTCTATCCCCTTCTTCTCTATCTGTGTTGGATCGTGGCCATACATATACTTTATGTTCCTTATATAATTCAGTATCCCTCTCCAGTTTCTTAACCTTCCTATTGTAAACATTTTTGACCTTATTCTCTGCATAAACAAATTGCTTGTGATAGAGGTCCTGCCATTCATCGAAATTGACACTTTCCACTATTTCATCATTCAAGACCTCAATTTCATTCATTAAGGCAGAAATTTTTCCGTCATTATATTTCATTACTTTTTTCATAAAATTAAATCCGAAACTGTCAAACAACTCATTGAATTCGGATATACTTTCTTCCGTATATTTTATACCCAGCGGTAACTTAAAAAATCTAATGCCCTTAGGCACAATACCCATTTGCAAACATTTGTCCAGGTATGCATTGTCTATTTTCACACTTTTCATTAAACTTAATTTTTTACCCATTGTGTTTATTTTTTCTCTAATGGGTTCAGAGTTCCCCACAGAAAAATCTCTAGCAAATTCAACATTGTTATTGTTATTAAAATAATCCACCTTTTCAGTAAAAAAGTTATTTAAACAATCTCTAACACCATAAGTCTTAATATCTTTTTTATTACTACTTACATCGTACTGACCAGTTTTATTGTTAGTTCTGTCAGCAAAGCTTGAGAGTGTAAAATTCTCTCTAGTGTCAGTACCTTTTTTCCGCTGCGGTCTCGAAGCAAGAGAGGCAGAATACGACCTAGGTAAAGAGAATGTGCATGTGCAGGAATGTGCATGTGCGGGAATGAGCATGTGTGAGAATGTGCATGTGTGAGAATGTGCATGTACAGGAATGAGCATATGTGGGAATGTGCATGTGTAGGAATGAGCATGTGTGAGAATGTGCATGTGCAGGAATGAGCATGTGTGAGAATGTGCATGTGCAGGAATGAGCATGTGTGAGAATGTGCATGTGCAGGAATGAGCATGTGTGGGAATGTGCATGTGCAGGAATGTGCATGTGCAGGAATGAGCATGTGTGGGAATGTGCATGTGCAGGAATGAGCATGTGTGGGAATGTGCATGTGCAGGAATGAGCATGTGTGGGAATGTGCATGTGCAGGAATGAGCATGTGTAGGAATATGCATGTGCAGGAATGAGCAGGTGTGGAAATGTGCAGGCAGGAATGAGCATGTGTGGGAATGTGCATGTGCAGGAATGAGCATGTGTGAGAATGTGCATGTGCAGGAATGAGCATGTGTGAGAATGTGCAGGAATTATGTATGCTCACAGGGAGGCATAGCAGATCACAACACACATTAGCCAACAGAACAGAGGTTAGAGCCAAAAAAAAGGAAAACCTCTTATGACTAAAGTCGTATCCCAGTGTGGGGGAACAAATGGGTGGGTCATGGAAGAGGCTAGATGATCAGTAAGAACAGGGATGGGAAAGCAAAAATGCTTTAAATCATTTTTATGATTTTTCCTGATTAATATTTGGACATTTTGAAGTTCTACTAAAGGCTTAAGTGAAAGTCTTAAAAAAAAAACTGAATCCAACAATTCCACACCAAGAACTTTTGAACAACTTTGAAACTTTCTTCTTAACGACCAGCTTCTATCACCTATACAGAATGGGTTTAGACCAGCTCAAAGTACTATGGCTGCCTTGATATCATTCATGGATACTGTCAATAAAGCCTGAGACACATGCAAAATATTCTCTTCCCTGTTTCTGGACTTATCAAAAACTGTGGATACAGTCTCTCACCCCCTACCCCTAAATCAGCTTTCAGAAACTGGTCTCTCCTTCCTGTCCCTTAATTGGTTCTCAAGTTACCTATCAGACAGACAGCAGGCAGTCAAATGGCAGAACTCTTTCTCTCCTTATCTTCACAACTCTACTGGTGTTCCCCAAAGTCCTATACGAGGTCCCCTCCTATTTAAAATCTTTATTAATAATCTTCAGTCTTCCTCCAGTCAGGGCTCTCTCATACAATATGCAAATGACTCTGCTATTACCTGTTCCTCAGATACCAAGTCCCATCTGCAGCAAATCATTCAACTGGCCTTTACTTCCACTGTGACCTGGCTCAGTAACAATAAACTGACACTTAATCCACACAAAACTAAACAACTCCTTTTTTATTCCCCAGAAAAACACTCTTCTAAACAAAGCCCACTTCACCTTATAATCACAAAATAACACAACAACTGGAGTTGTTACTTTCACTAAACTATTGGGGATGATAATAGATGAACATCTAAAATTTGACCTGCACATACAACATAATATTAACAATACACATCAGAAACCTGGCATTCTCTAGGGGCACAAACACTTTCTTAACTTTTCCACAAAACAAACCCTGCTCCCACTTATTTACTCCCCCCTCTCATCTATGGTGTCCCGATCCTTGCTAACCTACAATCCTCCATAAAAACTAAGCTCAAAACATGCTATAACAAAATCGCCAAGTTTGCTACAATCACTAAATACTCTTCCCACCACCGTATAGCTCTGTATTCCCTTAACTGGTTTGAATTCTCATACTATCTCATGTACGTAGAACTGACAACGGCACATAAAATAATCTACAAACCTTTGGCCTGCCCTGCCCTTAGTACATTATTTAGCTACTATCTACTCAAAAGACCTCCCAGATCTGAAAATAAACAACCTCTACTGGTGCATAAGCCTAACCTATCTGCTAGTCAGCTTCTATAGCCCTGTACTGTACCTAGAGCCGGGAACGCCCTTCCATTAACAATCAGATCTAACCAAATCCTAGCATCTTTCAAAACCTCTTTATGAGAGTACCTGTCTCTGTCCTGGAACTGCTCCTGCACCATGCCCCCACCCCTTAAATCCTGAGTCCCTCTACTTCTTGAACATATTGTATTACCCGTTCATTTATCATTCTTCCATGTCCTTGCTACAAAAGAAACTTCTTACGTTGTCCACCATACTGTTCTTCTTTATAACTTGTATCTAGCCCAAATTAACATCATCCTACAAAAATATCTTGAGATAACCTAATTGTTCTTCTGGCAGATGTTTCGTATAATGTCAGCCTATTTACTTATATTTCTTGTCTCGCTCTGTAAATTACATTTTGTATTACTTGTAACTAATTGTTAAATGCTTGTTTATGTTTTAGTTTATGTTTATGTTTGTTGTGGAGCTTTTCTTCTTGGGTGTCCTCTAAAGTGGGCGCTTATTGGCCCAATGGACTATCCTGGTAAATAAATGCCGATAAATAAATTAATGCATATTTGTTCGTAGCCACATGGTTTTATACTGCAAATCTGAAATAAATGAATATATATCTGCGTGTGTGTGTTATGGTATATAGATAGATATAAATACATTATAAATTCAACAAGACAGCAGAGGCAGGACTTCTACAAAGGCACAGGTTTATTCAGTAATGTACAACCTCCAATAAAACAAAAGAACAACCCATTTGGTCTTCCACACTGAAACAGAATAAACACAGTACCTCTAGTAAGGTGTCATTAATAGTATTCATTGTACATAGTCTCGCCAGGATATAGGTTGTCTATGAAAAAAGAAGCCCAAGGATGCAGACCTCTCTCATGCCTAACTTCCAGCCATTTAAGCAGGTATTTCCACACAGTACATCCACAGATTAACTCCCAAATGGGCTCATACTCTATACTTATAGGCCCTTCCTTCAGATGACCCTCCAGGTAAAGATAGGTTCATAAGTAAGTAATGGGCTAGCTGACTTTGTGGTCCATTTAAAGCCTAACCTATTTCCCTCAAAGCTGAGAATAAAACCCAGTACCTTGTGTCTGTGAGGTAAACATGCTATCCATTAGGCCCACCCCCAACTCCCTAAGGATCTAACTTCCTGGTTTGGTGCTTTCAGGCAATCTCCTTTTATACAAGCCTGATTGTCAGTTAAAACCCTGTTATCCAATTAACTGATAAGAGAATATATCCACACTCCATCATGCAGTACACTCAAAGGCATCTTACATACTTTAAAAAAACAGATTGCACATTTTCCAGCAGACAGAGGCAAAAAATGCTGAATTACTTCTAAAGGAAAATCTTTACTCTGTGGAATATTATATGATTTACACACAGCAGAATTTAATAAAACAAGATATTTTCACTTAGAAACATGAATGATGATACCAAGTGGATTTCTATAGTGTAATAATATCTGGTGCAGCATGATATTATTATTCTTGTGAATCATGGTGGCCTTCACATAAATAATCCATCACAATGTTTCCAACAGCAGCATTTTTTAATGTTAGGGTGGGAGTGAGAAGTTGATACCACTGTAGTTCATTAAGTAAAAACTACTTTATTTAAAAACAGACATTATGGTGTATCATTAGAGGCTGTTGGTTAAAATGGTACTTATATTTCAAACGACATCCACAGTGAAGAACTCAATGACATGCTGAAGGAGAAGTCTCTCAACAACATCTCACAAAAGCATCTCCTAGTTTTATTAACGTGTTCACTCATGCTTCAGACACCTGAAGTACCAACATGACCTTCAGTGTTTGGTACAGCAGCCTGCAATCATCATCATCATCATCATAATCAACCTCCTTTGTCTCATTTTCAACATGGAGTCAGGGTATCGTCTGCTCTCTTACAATCTTTCTTAGGTCATTGCCGCTTTCCTACCTCCTTTGATAGTCATGCCTGACTGCCACAGGTCTTCTCTCACGCAATCTATCCATCTCTTTGCTGAATGCCCTAATTTCTTTTTGCCTCCTTCCTGTCTCTCCCAGATTGTCTTCTACTTTCCTGCAATTATTTGCTCTTATATTTTGCAATGCAAATATGCAAAGGTAGTATGAACAAGTATATGTTGGGGTTATTACATGTTTACCCTATTCATGAGGGCCAGTGATGCTAAACTGGGGGTGAATTTTTGGTTACCCATCCATTCATCCAAATTACATTTGAATAGACTAAGGAAAGTACTCTGATATTTACATGGAGTGAGACAGTTCCATAGTTTTGATATTTTATGTGATACATTTTTATCCCTCTGGTATGTTCTATTAATTTTGCCAAAAAAAAAACAGATTTAGGTCTCTTGAGCACGCCTGTTCATCACACCACTGGACTTGTGAAGATGTGGTTTGACAGAATAGGCTCTACTGCTGCTCTGGACATAAGGAAGAGGTCACCTCTCAATAGTTTGCATGATACCAAGAAGAGAGATAAGGCGTTAAGATGGTCTATATAGTTTTTATGATTTAGACCTTTGATTTGTTTAGTGAGAAAGTATTGTAGTCCTTCCATTTGTGAGAAGCATTCTCATTTGGGTCAGTTGTGCTGAATCCTGATCTGAATCTAAACTGTTTATTGTCCATATTACTTTCTACTACTCTGCATATCCATTTATTAATCACACTCCATCACTTTCATGCAGTGTGACAGGGGTTTGGTACCTCTATACTGCTTCTAAATATGAGTATATAGTTAGTTTTAAAAAGTGTAAACATTTCAGTTCCTGTACCCCAATATGAAGTGCTGACTTTAGGTGTTTTGTGTGGGACTTTTTCCAGAGCTTTTATATACTTAAGCTAGAACTGAGATGTTAGAGCTCTCCAAATTTTAATTGAATGCATCAGCTGAAACTCATTATAATCCCATCATTAACATAATGGAAAGGGACTTTGTATTTATATTAAGTACAGAAAGAAGCAGATGTGTTTAACTCAGACAGTCTAAACACATTGTTTCCCAGTTTGGGATGATATTTAAATTTGCATACAATTATAATTTCTACAAAAACATGAACTGAAAGGAGAATTGCATTGTATTTATAACCATTTCATAACACAGGGCATAAAGCCAGTCCCAATAATAGCTCTATTGAAAACAGAGCTAGGCTGCTCTCAGGTTTGAGCCTGCGATAGTATTCCCGTTTCCCAGTTCGTTATGCAGTCTCTTGAGACCTCATACCAACACAGTTTGTTTATTTCTAGATAATCACATAATGCAGCCATAAATATCACATTTAGAAATATTATCATGGGTCAAATGAGGAGGGTATTAGAATTTGTACAGAAGATGCTGACTTTGACATTGAGGTACGTAACCTAGAAAATTATTTTCTGAACAGGGGGTGTA
Source organism: Protopterus annectens (assembly GCF_019279795.1). Classification (NCBI taxonomy): domain Eukaryota; kingdom Metazoa; phylum Chordata; order Ceratodontiformes; family Protopteridae; genus Protopterus; species Protopterus annectens. The sequence goes on along the minus strand of NC_056733.1, from coordinate 966,671,449 downwards.
ACAGAGATGAGATAGAGAATGTAACAAAATCTAAGTTTGATTACATAAAAGGTACAATGTGTCCATGGATGAAAAGAAGCAACAACAATAATCTGCCTAAACGAACAATGGCTAGGGAGAACAAGGTTAATGTTCACATATAGTAACAATATACATGGAATATGTCACATTATAAGGCACAATTGGGGGAATTTGTTGACAGGTGACAAGATGAGAGGAATAGTGGGTGAACGACCGAAGTTTGGGTTCAGAAGAAATAGGAATTGAATGGATATTTTAAGCCATGAAGAGAGTGAGCATCAATGGCAGTTAATATACAGAGAAGGGACAACATCTTGTGGCTCGTGTAAAGCTTGTAGTTCTATTAATAACGGAACAGAGTTTACACATCCGATTACAGACAAGATTTATCAGTTTGGTGCTAAGGCCAGTTGCAGGACTAAAAACTTAGTTTATTTAGCTAACTGCCAAGGGTGTTTATGCTATTATGTAGGTAAAACAAATTGTATGTTTAAGGTTAGAATTTTACAACATTTATCGGCTATAAGAACGAAAAATGAGCATAACACCTTATGTAGACATATTTCCAGCAATGAAGGGCATAACTTTATTTTTAGGGCAATATGGAACATTAAATTGAACACGGGGGGGGGGGGGTGATATAAAGAACATTACTGAGGTTGAAGAAACCAAATGGATAATAGAGCTTTCAGCCCAGAAATATCTGGGGCTAAATTAAGTCATACCAATGAAACCCGCCCTTAAAAATTGGCGGGTGCAATACTGAATTGTAATTGGCTTACATTAGGTTTAAATTTAAAAACACCAAATACACACATTATCTGATGAAGGGGAGGAGCCTGAAAGTGCTTATCTCTGTGTGGATTTTTCATCTGTATTTTTATTGTTTTATATCGAGTAATTAAACAGTTCATTTTAGTGGCGGTCTGCTGCGTTTTTTTCGTTTTCACTGTAGATAATCACATCACACAGCCATAAATAGCAATATCGCTGTCAGAAATAGTTTTTAAGTTAAGATGACAGAAACTGGGTGAGAATGTTGTCAGATCACCTGAATATTATGCTGCTGACAGTAAATATACGAAAGGTAAATAACAAAATAATTGTTTTCCAGGAAGAAGAGTCCAAGCGGCCAGAAATGAAGTCTGCTAACAACCCAATCTCTTCTTCAAAGCTACCGTACTACATCATGTTTTGGCATATCTTATTCAGAAACCTGTCCTGCCTATCTTTTGTCATTATTTATGCAAAATATATAAAGACACAACAAATACAGTTTTATTGATTTGTTGATTGTATGGAAATAACGCTTTTGTATTTCAGTACACAATGCAACAATGTAGTGTCCTAGGTTTTGATACTGTAATATCCCCTTTTTCAGTAATGCTACACTATACAGTAAATAATGTTAAAATATTGAGAATAAATATATAATATTGCATCATATATAGCTGAGAGATTATTTATTCTGTATTTTGCTAAATAACCAAGTACTGCTGATACATCTATGTTGTAAAAGTTATTTTGACAAATAGCATATATATATATATATATATATATATATATATATATATATATATATACACACACACACACACACACACACACACACACACACACACACACACACACACACACACACACACACACATACACGTGAGAGTCACTCAAAGTGACATCAGAAATCAGAAGTGCAATTTTGTATGTAATTATTTTTTGTTCTGTATGTAAAACAGATTTATATGAATAAATATATTTTTGTAAGCTACAAATGCAACAGCTCCAAGTGTTTTTTTTTCCTGGTAATACCTGTAGTTCACATAAAGAAGGAACAGTTTTGATAATTTCTCTTTACATTTTTTTCCTCAGAAAAAAAAAATACTTCTTTTTTTAAAGAAGACAAAACCTGTCGACGTTACCATTAGTAACCAATTCATTTGTTTGTAGAGCACCGAATTCAGATTGTTTACATAGACCCATCAATGTTAAACTGCATGTTTAGTGGTAAAGGCCTCAGAAAGTTCCATTTGCCCTTCCTGTGCTGGATAATGCTGCAAAAGAATGAAGATGAATTATGCATGCAGGTAAAGTGTAAAAACCAAACAACAGCGGTCATCTACAAATTTAGTTACTTCTGTTTTATTTGAAATTTGTTAATCAGGTACTCCCAATGACATGACCCATTTTCAGGGGAGTCACTGACGGTTAAATTATCAGTAGAACAGTTTATAAAATTCTTAGGACATTACCTTATCAGTTATAAGCATTGTGAATATGCTACTTAGAAATCATAGCAGATAGGATAAAAATGGCACAAAACAACTAAAATTGGGGGCCAGCTTATTTGCAAAACATGATTAATCTAGAATTCCTTTTCATCAACCAGTTTCAACCACTGCAGTACTGTCAGATATTGTGTGACAGAAATCTTACAGCTAACTACCTCTAAGGTTTTTGCTTTCAAGGCACTCTCTCAGAGAAATACAATTTCTGATGGTCGATAATGCTGACTAGGGCCTATCTAAGCTGTAGACTTCTCTATTGGCTGAATTAACTTAAAATTCCTACTTAACCAAGTTTCCTGTCTCCTACTCTGCACATAAACTGCTTTATTTGTGTCCCTAGCATTAGTCACTTAAATTCTCCACACTGTGACTTAAGACAGCATTACATAAAGTATAAGCTTCTTTATACCTGGTAGAAAACTTACTGTAGTCAGATATGTGATATACAAATGGCTTACCACTAAAAATGCAATATAACATTGATGGAATTGTGTAAATAATCTGAAATCCACATCTCTGTGTTAAGATCTCTGTTTTGTAGCTCTGGATCCTGGGGTTCACTCCTGATCTCCTATCTCTGCCTGTAGGGAATTTGCATTTTCAATAAGTACTTTTATAGGTTTTTGTTAAACATTCCATTTCCTTCCAACCTCCCTAAAATGCTATGGCTGATTGATTTGCTCTGCTGAAGTGTCTCAATGTATTATTTATCCTTGTCATTGCGACTTAGGTCATGCATGAAAAGTGTCCCTCGACCAGCCCACATCACATGGGACAATATGTTGTCATAAGATACCATCACTACAGCAGAAATGCTAGAACCAATCCATACTCCTAAATATTTCATAAAATGGGCTTTCCATATTTATGGGACATCACTTATCAAGCTAGGATGTGGGTTATAACATACTGGGACTGGTCTAGTTTTGAACTGGTTAAAATTATATCCCAAAATACTTCCAGATTGTATCAGCTCCTTGCACAACAGAGACAAATCTATCTCTGTGATTGTAAATTGAAGAAGAATGTCATTAGCATACATGGAAAATGTTGCCTCCTTGTTACGCAGACCATGTCCTGCAATGCCCGACTGCATTATCTGGGTCACTACTGGCTGACAAAAGAAAGAGGAAGACGCGATACCCGTGCCTTACGCCTTTTATTATACAACAAGGACTTGAGAAAAAAAAGTTTGTTTTTATCTTTCTTATCCAGCCTCTACAATCCTCGGAGTAAAGGTTCACCACAATATGGTACAACAATGTGTGCAGTCTGTATTCTGCAGTGTACCTCATTCTTATTTCGTTGTGTTGACCCATTTGACATTATATTTCAGAGGTATTTTATTCTGATGACAAATAGTCTGTAATATTTGAACATGTTTCTGCTTGACTGTGGCTGAACAGGTCCTTGAACAAACCAACGCACCTGATTAACAAACATATTATTTACATGAAGTACATTGCAGCTTTCCAGTTACCAGTATACCTAAAAGCACAACCCAACTACAGTTTATAGCTAAATATCCAGATTTGTTATCCAAAAAGTGCCAGAGAGATATCAAAAGAGAGTATGGATCTTACATTTAGTACATAAAGGCTTAAAGTCCTGTTTAGTATGTCCCCTATCCCCATATAGATTACATGTTAATTTGGGTCAAGTTTGAATTAAATTGTCAGAAACATTACAGAAAAAGTAGTTGTTTTGGCAGCAAAGTATACTATAATGTGCCCCTGTAGTCATGAAATGACATTATGCAAATACAAGCATTTCTTGTCCTTAATCTCTAAATCGAAACATGCCTCACAACCCACCCCTGTCAGTAGAGTCCTAGAATGTTTAATTTCCTAAATGTCATAAACGTTTGCATATTAATTAAGCAGAAACAGATGACTATCATCTACTTCTAAAACTTTTGTACAGAATAATAGAAACAAATTTGAAGACTGAAACCTTGAACAACAAAAACCTCCCACAGAACAATTTTTTAAGTACACATTTTCAGCAAATTTGACAGCCAAAGGAAATGACTCAAAAGTGATATCAACAGATGTCTCAGTGCCTAAGTGAATAATTAAAAGATCCTCTACTGGCTTAAACTTGAAAGGCATCAGCAATTTGTCTCAAATGTCTTATCCGATAAATAAATCCTCATTTTTAACAAGTCACCTTACTAGTGGTCACTTCTATTATAAGGGGGAAAGACTGGCATTAACAGACTTCTAAGCTGTTCTGTGACTTACTAACCACTGATGTTTACATTTTGGGGTCTGTGGTGTGGTTGCTTAAATCTCTCTCTCTCTCTCTCTCTCTCTCCCTGTCTCACTAATCAGCACCAATGAAATGGCCCACATATTGTTCCACACTCCTTCTGGGTACATATCCATATGGTTAAGCAATGCAGGAGTCAAAAGTCCAGCAAAGAATACATCTCACTCTCTGAAGCTCAGGAAATCTGAAATGTCTAAAATAAGGATCAAAATCTTACATCAATCCATCCAAGTCCTTACCAACATCACATTGGTGATCTGAGTCATTCATTTTTAATTATATTGAGAAGTTATCCAATAATCAGTAGCAGCTGGTGACTTCAAATTAAAGGGGGGCTGCAGGAGACAGCTGAATGGGTGGGGCCAATGGGAAGGGGTGTGGTCAACTAGATAGGGGTGGGGCTATGCAAAAAATCACAACAACTGGAACTTTAATTAAATACTCTGCCCTGGGTACCAAACAGTCATTACGAGAGTCCAATCAAGGCAAAATGAAGTATAGAAGAAAAAAATATTTCAATGCATTGGCTACATGACAACTTACTTAATATCTAGATGGAATCACAGGCATGAAAAAATAAATTACTATTTAAATACATTACTGGAATGCCAGTCAAAATCAAGTATAAAAAAAAAACAAGCAGCATTCATTTCAAACCACTTCTCCTTGCACTGCAGTTCTAATTATAATTTATATTCAGCTTTATAAAATTACCAAGTAACATGCTGAAAGTAGCAATCTCTTTGATACCCCCACTTGTAAAAATGTTTCTTATCCAAAAAGACCAGCTGCCTGACAACAACTATCTACTTGTTTCATGGGGAAAACATGATCAAAGTAAAAAATGAACAGCAAACAAGAAACAAGCTCAAGACAAATTGCTTAAAGGATTACTGCACAAGTTATGGACCACACATGATAGATTGGCATTCTGTTTAGTTTACGGGTAAAGCCTGCAAAGTTGACTGCAAGTCTCCAACAAATGTAATGAGCTTCTAAAAATACTGTAATCCTGTCCTTTATTACAAATACTGTCATATGCATTTCAATACCTAAGGCTTATACGTTATCTAGTTATGTAAATATTCTCTGCATGGTAACAACAAAAAGGCTTTCAATGCTGGTAATTCTTTAACAGTATGCTTATTAAAGCTTACTTGCATCTTACAATCTCAGACAAGCTTACCTGATGGTCATTAAACCCTTGCTACTTAAACACAGAGCAACAGGGCACTGCGACAGCATGCATTTTCTGAATAATAGAAGCATAAATCAACAGTATAAAAATATGGCAGAAAGCCAGAACATTCTGCAAAATCAAGGACAGATGAAAAGCCATGGTCGTACTTGTGGTCTACCTTAGATGGGGGAATACTCTGCACATTTACACTGCATAACTGCTCCTTGCCTTGCTTGGACACATCCAGAGCCACTACAATGGGGGGTGGGGTGCAACAAGTATGTCACAATTTGAAATGTCTCTGGCTTACGGTGATGGCTCTGACACTCATACCTCTCAACTTTAGAGCAAGAACTCTGGGCAAAGCCATACATAGAAGTGGGACACAGGCCCAAAAATAAGGACAATTTTAAATATTGCTCTTATTAACTTAGAAAGATAATAGATTAGTAGGTGTTGCATTAGTATGAATTTTCTGAAGGGTATGAAAGCTGAAACTCAAATGTCTGTCATTATTTTCTAACTTCAGTATTTAATGATTTGCCACTAATTTGCCAGAAAACCACAATTTTATGAAAAAAGACCAAAAATGAGATGCAAAAATATAAAATTGTCACACAATACAGCTGGGAACCTGTCAAAGAAGGGACACCTTTTTAATATTAACATTGTTAACTTGAGCAGCTAACAAAATAAGAGCATCTACATGCATTTCTGAAATAAAAGTAATCTATAACTCTGATCATTACAGTTATATATAATTGTAAACCCTCCACGTTTTCTTCCAAAATTGTCATTTTGAGGAGGGATTATTGGGGGAGAGCAACATTTGAGCCAAAATTGGGGATAGTTGAGAGGTTTGGATATTTCTAATTCTATAAAGTGATTTGCAAGTACCTCTCAACCTCTTAACGCAGGAAATCTGGACAAGGCCAAATATATTGGGGGAACATACAAACTGTACTAAAAATTGCTCTTGTATAAACTTAAGACAATTGATAGAATAACAGGTCTTGCTTTAGCATGCATTTTTCTGAAGGTTATGACGTCTGAAACTCAATGTCTGTCATTTAGTGACTTCATTCCTAAATGATTTGCCAGAAAACCACAAATTTTATGAGGAACAAACCAAAAATAAGAAGCAAATATCTATTCATTCTGCAAAAATCAGGACAGTTGAGAGGTATAGTTCAACCAGGGCTGTCTGAGTTTGCTGCTCTTCCCCCCTCACAAAATCATGGTCGAATGGAGCCTCCTCCCTGCAGCCATTCCAATGTCACATTATTTGGTTATTTCACCCCATTTACCATAAACACTGTAATATTCATACTGCTTTACTTCTGCAATGATTTGGGTTTCATTTGAAGGTTTTATTTTGCATTTTACAGCACAACCCCTAAAAGATATCTGCTAAACAAAGCAATGCAGTCTCACAATGAAAATAGACTTAGCATTAAAACTTTTCTGCCCTTGAAACTCACATGCATTGAAACAGCATTGAAACCCACATTCAAAGAAAATACATTTTGCCAGTGGCAGATAAAGATTAACTTTGGGCTGTTTTCAAATCTTAGGCCCCTTAAACATGAAACATACACATGCTCTTTGATACACCTTCCTGATTGTATTACATTATATTCCTTGTACAATACAGTAAGTTGTTAGAGGGTATTTTAAATTTATCGTTTTGAACATTTTTCCAGTAAACAATGAAACAAAATACATGCACCAATGACAAAACTGCCCAATTCATAACATTTCCATCATAAAAGTCTACTCAAACTTCTACAGTCCACAAGTATCAGTAAATATGCACAATCCCTAAAGAAGTAAAAGTCATCTAAATAATTCCACATTAAAGAAATCTGCAACTAATGAAGAGGTTGCTGCTAGCAAACAACTTTATATGTCATTATTTCATCTACAAATAAAGTGCCTGTTGCCCTTGAGGAATAAATTGCCTATGTTGCATTAAAAAATGATAAGCTAGTAATATCGTAATAGGGAATGGATGGCAAACTGATAACAGGTTCATAATTACTAGATATCTTCACCAAAAAGGACTGCAGCATCCACCCCCTTTACAACACAGTACAGTATCAGCAATGTATCTACCTACTGTTGGAGTAGAACCCACAGCCTTCTGCATCAAAAGCAAGTGCACTACCTGTTGTGCTATTAACAATGCAAGCGGACTCAGTGTAAGCAGCACTAAACTTTTGTTCCCTTGCAACTCTCAGCTCCTTGTAAAATCTACTTGACACTCAGCTGTGTCTCTAAACTTTGCAGCACAAGAAATCTGGAAAAGGCCGAAATTTATTGGGGGGGGGCAAAAGCCCAAAAACCAGGGACACATTTTAAACATTGCTTGTATAATGTTGGAAAGTTGCTAGAATAAAATGCTGTGTTACCACCATACATTTCACTTCCAAGTCTTGAACCCAGGGGACCCTGTGCAAAACAGTCAGAGCAACATACCACTATGCCAACTCAGCTGTTTTGTGAAAGAGAGGAAGACTGAAACTTAAATGGCTACCATTTAGTGAATTCATTTCTCACCATAGCTGTCAACCTCTTACCATAAAACACCTGAACAAAGCCAATAATGGGGGAATACAGCCCCCAAACATATTCAGTGAATTCAGTTCTCACCATAGTTCTCAACCTCTTAGCAAAAAACACACGCACAAAGCCAGTAATGGGGGAATACAGCCCCCAAACATATTCAGTGAATTCAGTTCTCACCATAGCTCTCAACCTTAGCACAAAATACCTGGACGAAGCCAATAATGGGGGAATACAGTCCCAAAAATAGGGACAGATTTCAAATATCCATGTTATAAACTTAGAAAATTGCTAGAATAAAAGGTTTTGTGTTACCATGTACTTTCTGAAGAATATGAAGTCTGAAATTCAAATGCCTGTTATTTTTAAACATTTGTTAACCAGGAAACTAGTCTGACTTGGAACAAAAGCCAATTTTCAGCAGAACAGGGAGAAACACTCCAAACACGTCTTTGTAAGATGGGAGGACATGCAGACTCCACACAGAAGGCACCCCAGCCAAGAATCAAACCAGAAAAGCTGTAGCTGTCAGGCAACAATGCTACCAGTGCAACACTGCACTACTGACTTTGCAAGGAAAAAACGAAGATACAGAAACCACAAATTTTATGAGGAACAGAACAAATATGAAGCAAAAATCTGCAATTTTTTTACAAATGGTGGTGGGTAGGGAATTCAGGCCCTTGCCCCCTGCACCCAAGGTACAGGGTTCAAGCCTGAGTATTCTCTACCCACCACCATGTGTTCTCTCTAGCCACCATTACATAACAACTGGGGCATTACACACACACACACACACACACCTTCCTCGGCACAGTCTCCATACCTTGGCAGCAGCTAAATTCAGTCCTGAAGCTGTGCAAGGCTAATGTCTGGTTTCCTCCTTGGGAGCAGCTGGTTTCTGTTCTCCTGGCATGTGAAAGTAGGCTGGAGGCTCCAGCCTGCGGGTGATGCAGTCCGGTGTTCTTCCATTCTGTGTGGTTGTCACCGCACAGACTTCTGGGCTGCAGGGCAGAGATGCCTTTTTCCTCTATCCGGACTGCCTAATACAGCAGTCTGGAGTTCTGTGAGTACCAGGAACTCCAAGCACGTATGTGTGGAGTTCCCTGTGGGACTCGCAATTTTTTTATCTTCTTTTCTTCCTTCTTTCTACAGGTGGGGGGCAGCAGTCCTGCAGTCCTATAGCACGAGCCGCCCCTGCCAATAATCCATTCTTTTACAAAATATTTGTTTGCCTCATTTCTTCATAATTATTTGCAGTATCTGTACCACAGCATCTTCCGGGTCTGCTATTTCTCCATTTCACAATTCAGTAGGGGTGTTTCTGCCGGGTCTAGATTAAAATCTCGAAGTCTGACAATATTGAATACAATATTGTGGACAAGAGAATACCAAAAGCGCACTACATCGAACGTTTAAATGGAAAATCTCCGTAGGGGGAGATTTCCGTTTACGTCAATGTAGTGCATTCTCGGAGTTGGTATATTTAAGTAGGGGATGGGGGGTGGAGGGGGCTCACCCCCCTGCCTACATACTATTTAGTTTTTTTTTTTTTTTTTAATTTAGTATTTTTTTTTTTTTGGTTTGATGGTTGAAGACTTTGATCACTAAAGTTCGATCTTTAGTGATTCGAAGTTTTAAACCTTCGAGATTATAATATAGACCCGCTTCTGCCTGGGTCTTTACTAAATTCACCCAGTTGTTATCAATATAAATTCTTCTGAGAATAAGCTATTCCGAGTGGGATTAACTGAATCACCCAAGAATAAATAAACAAAATAAACACTCAGATCCTGATGCCTTAAACATTAAGTGTGCCTTAAGGTGCTCCTCACTAAAATATTACCCTATTGCTGTTGGTATTACTGAACAGAGTCTAGGTATGCAAGGTTATTTATTTGCTACTTTTAGTCATTTTAAATATTTGTTACATTATTTATATTCTGAAATGTTCACACTGTCCTTTTTTGTTTAGTGAACCCCACTTCATGTGATCTTTTACTTTTATAGGTATTGGAAGGCAGTCTATTTTTATAAATTCTGATGGAATCCTGCTTCCTATATAGACAAAGGTGCTCACTTAATTAAAAACGTAATAAAGTTGTACTTAACTGCATTCTTACAGTAGCTTTTTATTACTATTATTATTTCAGTCTGTTGAGTTTGATTGGTCTTATAAAGTTTGATTTGCTTGTGTTTGATCAGAACATGCATCCCAAGTCAGCAGCACAACAAGTGAACAGCAATGCAGTTAGTGTGTCAGTTGTATTCTCAAAAGTCATTTACTCCACGGATACGTCCTATAAAATTTTGCCCATACCTCAGTTATCTTCAATGTAATGTTTAACTTCTGCTGATGATTTTCTGGCATTCATTTCCCATAAATTCTCATATTACCACCTTGCTTACTATCAGGAAATACAGATGATAAATACATTTCATTTCTGCTAGTAACAGATCATTCCTACCACTCTGATGATTTCTAACCCATCCAGTACAACATTTTCACAGAGGCAGGCAAAACCATGTAAACAGTTGTTAGGCAGGTACAGCTAGACTAGAACATAATGTCTAAAGTCCCACCCCCGATGAACCTGTATAGGTCCAAAGCTCATACACCTTTTGTGACAGATGAATAATTAATAAAGGGAACGCAGGAAACATCCTTGGTACATAAACTCTGATGTTTGTCAAAAGCCAAGTCCTATAAAAAAAAATGTCCTGCTATAACTAAAATAAAGCCTGGCCAGTGCTTTTGCCCCTTTCCATGAGATGCCCATGGCGAGGGCATCATCAGCTCTGCCATTCTTATGTCTCTGGGCAAGAAGTAGGGTTTATTTTATGGAGTGCAAGAAAGAAAGCTACCCACATTTTTAGAAAGTTTCTACATCTCTCCCTTATCACATTAATCTGTTGCTGTTATACTCACAATGTGCATGTTTGTCTTTTAGGTTCATAGGTACATAGAAGGTTACCAGGCTAATGTCCTTAAAGCCCTTACAAGCCTAGCCATATTTATCCTGAGTTGCCTCAGTTGTCAATGGTTATGTGAGTAATGTTCACAGAGGTAAGTGTCTATGGTAATTAGTAATGACTTCCTCTGTCCAGAAGGGATATGGGCACTACCGCAGAAGTGAATTTGTGGTCACTCATCCATTGATCTAGGTTGCATTTGAAGAAGGTCAGGGAGGGATCTCTGCTTCATATGAATTGGAAGCTTGTTCCAGAGAACTGGCAGTCTCTGGGAGATTTTCTCTCCAGCGTGATCTGTTCATGTCAGAGGCTAGGTTAAGATTCCTGGAGTGAGTGACCCTCATGCAGTTTTATTTATGAATGTGTAGCATTTCCATCAGGGCCAGGTCAGAGACTACCCTATATGCCAGGCACAGGTCACCTCTTAGCAACCTGTAGGAGACAGAATACAATGACAGGGCTTTCAGTATTTCAGCTTAAGACTTGTTTTGTGTACCCTGTAATTTCTTGGTCAGAAAACTCTGTGGTCTTTCCAGTTGTTGTAGGTGTCTGGTAAGGTACATGCAAAAGGGAACACTGTTCTCAATTACTGGTCTGATGAGGGCCGAGTATAATGTAATTAATTATAACATTCTTAGATCTAGATGCAATGCTTTTACCTATAATATGTGCCAATAGAAGGATGTATTTACTACTGTGGATATGTGGTGGTCAAAGTTCACATTGCTATCAACCTGAGTACCCAGATCAAGTGCCACTGGGTCTACACTTGGGGGGGTGTGTCTATAATATAATTAGCAGGGATGTCAGCTTTTCCAAAAGGAATAATAATGCACTTTTTTTCATTTAGATTTAATCTGTAGCTTTGGCACCAATCATTTGTCTGAGTTAACCCTGTGTGCAGTTTACTAACATTGATTGCTCCCAGTTTGCAATCATCAGCCTAACTTGGTCAGCCACAAGCCATCCAAGTTTGTCTGGACTTTGGAAATAAATTCTTAACAGTAAGGGGCCCAGCATAAAACCCTGAGGTATGCCACTGGTGACTGGTCTTTTGGTAGAGGTGAAGTCACCCACTTTGACAGTATATGTCCTGTTGGTCAGACACTTGGCTACCCATCTGCTAATGTAGGGGTTAATTCCCAATTTGGAGATTTTCTCTTTAATACTTGAGTTGGGGATTGTGTCAGATGCTTTGGCTAGGTCAAGATAGACCGTACGCACTCTCTTTCCTTCGTTCAGGGCCTTGATGACTTTCGCAAAGAAGTCAACCAAGTTTAACAGGCATGATCTAACTTTAACGAATCCAAACTGGGTTGGGTCCAGAGTCTGGAGATTATCTATGTCCTTCTTAACAAGGTCCATAATGATTTTTTCCATGGCCTTGCAGATAAGGTTAGTCAAGCTTATGGTCTTATAATTGCCAGGGTCAGTTGATGGTCCCCTTTGTGCCGGGGATTACTACTGCTGTCCTCCATTCCACCAGAACATGGCAAGGTCACAGGCTGTGGTTAAACATGGATCCAAGTGGATCTGCTAGGTCGTGTTTTAAACTGTTTAAAAGGCAACCTGAGAGGCTGTCACGTCCCACTAATGCTGTGTCTTTGACCTTGGAGAGTGCTGAGATGACTTGCTGTCTTGAGATAATAGGCTAAGGAATGATGGCCAGTATACTTTGGGGGGGGGGTGACTGGAAGGAAAAGGGTGTGAAGTTTGCTCTAAATCTGAAAACTAGCAGGTTGGCTATTACCTCCAGTTGAATGTGAGTGGTGCCATCCACAACCAGTTCAGCACATAGCTGAGTGTTCCCTTTTAGATTTCAGATGTAGTTAAAGAAAGCCTTGTGATTATCCTTAGCTAGGGAGGCTATTTTTGCTTCATTATTAACTTTATAGGACTTGACAAGATCTCTAATTTGTTTGTTTAAGCTAGACAGGGATTTCTTTCTCTGCTGAACCAGTTCCCTCTTGTTCTTGGACATTATTTATTTCTCTTGTTGTATAGCCTGTTTATACTAGGCATCCACCAGGGTGGCTTGTTTTTTTGGCAAGACCTGTTTTTAATTCAGTCAAGTACAACCAATTCTATACAACTGCTTAAGTGGTTATACAGGGCATTGGTGTAAAGCTCTGCATAAGAGTCTGTGTTATCTGCATTCAAGGGGGTTTGAAACTTCTTATACCATCACTTAGTAGGAGGTAATTTGTCTCTGAAAAATTATTGTGTTTTTGAGCGTAACGGGGTATATTGTCTTATAACTACCTTGAACAAGACTGAGTTATGGTCCGTTCTTACCAGGAGGAGATCACACGAGGTGGGGAGATGCAATGCTCTCCCATGTTAGTGAGTACACTGTCCAGGACATTTGAGGCTCTTGCAGGTACACTGAATAGCTGTTCCAAAACATTTAAACTGACAAAGTCCAAGAACCTCTGAGCCAGCATGTTTGCAGTCATGTATGTTTCCCTGTCAATGGTAGGATAATTAAAATCACCCATGAGTAAGGCATTTGGCTGTATGGCAAATGACTCCAGTAAGTCTAGGTACACACAATGCTTTTCCAGTTTCATGATGGGGGGCCTAGAACTAGCCATGATATGTTGGAGGGCTTTGCCTATAGTTACTTGGCTATGGAGTAGTTCAAGAGAGTCATACTGTTTGACCATTCTCAAGGTGTACTTATCCTTAAGGAAGATGGACACACCTCCTCCTTTAGTCTTTCATGCTCAGTTTGTGGTGTGAATGTATGGAAGGCATTGTAGCCCTGCACAGCTGGAGTGCTTTCCACACCTTTGAACTATGTCTCGGTGACTGCACAAACATCAGCATCTTCCAAAGTGAGGACTGCTTCCAGGAAGTACAGTTTCATGTTTAGATTCCTTGCATTAAGCAGCAGTACCTTGTGTTTATCTAGGGAGGATTTTGTTATGTTGGGAGGTTGGGTATTTTGACATTACTGAAAAAGGCACAATAGGGGTGGCTAATGCCTTTGCCAGTATCCAAAAGGCTTGAGGAGACAGATGAAGACCATCTCTGGCAAAGCAGTGTGGCCTGTCAACCAGGTCTTCCCAGGCTGACAGATATTGGATCCCCTTAGACTGACACTGGAAGCTAAGCTAAATGTTAAAGTCAATCATTTTTTGTTTATATTGTGGCATCATCGTTGGAGAAGGTAGAATGCTGCTTAAGGTTAAGCTTATACCTGCCTGTGACACATAATCTGAGAGCTCAGTCATGTCTCTCTTCATACAGTCCAGTGCAGTATGTCTTAAGTCATTCATCCCCACATGGACTATGACAGTCATACTGGTACTTTGGGTTGAGTGACTTGATAGATCCTGTCATCTGAGAGGCAACTAAATGTAACCCATTTCTTATCCAGCCTGGTGAGGGGAACATCTGGTTGTCTCACAATGGAGTCACCTATGACCAATACATTAGGTTTTGTGAAGTTATGTCTTATGGGCTTATTTGTTGAGATACTGGTGTATCTGTTATTATGTGCTGTAGTTGTTTTTTGCATTGTTATGTGTGTAATTGGCTTCCGTTAGGGAGATCGCTGATCTTTTGATAAGTTACTAGTGAATATCTCCGCACATGTGGATTTATGTGTCATGACCTTCTCTAGTGTGTGTGTGTGTGTGTGTGTGTGTGTGTGTGTGCGTGTGTGTGTGTGTGTGTGTGTGTGTGTGTGTGTGTGTGTGTGTGTGTGTGTGTGTGTGTGTGTGTGTGTGTGTGTGTGTGTGTGTGTGTGTGTGTGTGTGTGTGTGTGTGTGTGTGTGTGTGTGTGCTGACAACCTGTTTGGCATTCAATTTGTCCTTATGTGAGAGTCTTGCCTTCAATTTCATAGTGCAACTACATCTCTCACATAAAGTATTTGTTTGTTCCAGGAGTAAGTGGTTGTCATATACATGAGACAATTGCTACATTGCCTCAGGATGCCCATGTCAATCAGGCTGGCCCAAGAGATGATGGAAAAATGCCCATCCATGATAGTAAGCTCTTACGTTATGTTTTATTAGGGAAGGGAATGGGTTAATTTGACAAGACTGTGCTGGTAGCACAGAGATAACCAGAGGGACCTATGTTTTTGCAGGCTAAAGTTGATCAATAAGGCAATGCTACTCAGTGCACAACTGAGTTGCTCCTAGAGATGTGAAAAACTTGGAAGGGTTTCACTGACAGCTGATTAGGGAAAAATTGAGCTTCTAGGCTTTTGCATCTATATAGGGCCCTGCTAACCACTGCTGAGTGAAGAGCAGCACCACCAAAACATGATCCTTAAATGTGAGCAAAGAGAAACAAGTTTTAAGATAACTACCACTCATGAAAGCACACAATAAGCCTTTCACTAGCAATTTCCAATTCAAGCAGGTTACATCAGTATAATTGTGCCACAAGGGTGCAGAAAAACATCCTCTTAATGTACAATAGCTGGTTTGGCGCCCAAGTGTAACAAGATCACACAAACTACATACAACGGCCTTAAAACTAAAAGATACAATGTAATACAGTGCAATTAACTACTAAAAGCAGCAGTAGACAGTACATCTTTTTTTTCTTTTTGCTATAAAGTACACAAATAACAGCAAATAGCATAAGAATCTGCTAAAGTACAGTCACCGTATATAAGAGAACTGCAAAAATTACTTATTTTTCTCTTTTCAGTAGTGGATTGCTCCAAATGAAAGCAGATTCTCAGCAATCAATAACAATGTTGCCAAATGATGAACAGCTCTGAGTATCTATGCTAAAGCCTTTGCAAACATGAGGCTTAAACACGAGCAAAGAGAAACATGTTTTAAGCTATCAGTCAGGAAAGCACACAATAAGCCTTCTACCAGCAATCCCCAACTCAGACAGGTTAGATCACCACATTCTGCCACACGGGTACAGAAAAACACCTTCTTAATGCAGAATAGCTGGTTAGGTGCCCAAGTTTAACAAGACCACATAAACTACTTACAACAGCGCTATGACTAACAGATACACTGTAATAAAGTGCAATTAACTACTTAAAGCAGCAGCAGACAGTACAGTTTCTTTTTGAAACTGCTAAAGTACAGTCACAGTATATAGGAGAAGTGCAAAAAAATACTTAGAGCCATTTTGTGTTTTCCAGCTTAGATAGACCAGGTAAACACCTACTCCCATTAGATGAATAATTCAAGTCCTCCTAATGTAAAAACAGAGTGGAGGAGTGTTCAGATTGAAATGCTACCACAAGCAAACTTAAAAGATATGAAATTCTACCACAAACAAATTTAAAGATACAGATATATCAGTATACTTTAAACGGTGTATAAAAGTGTGATTATTTAATAAAACTACTTTGCCTTCTATAAATAAGCCATGAGCCACTCAATTGTACAGCATTTATAAAGGCATTAAAACTAAGATAAGCTGATTATTAACCCTTCAAGTCAACGAAACTGCATGCAGAAATCTTAAGTGTTTTCCCAACCTAAACAGACCAGGCTACCACCCAGTGCACTAGATGGAAAATCCACTGACCTCTTGGTGCAAAAAAGTGTTTGCTAGAGTGTTAAAATACACTACTTTATCCAACAGCTAGATAGATAATGAATTCAGAGCAAGTAAATCAGTAGAAGAGACAATATGAGGCAAAATACAATTTTTTCAATATAAGCACAGTGACAGGCAAATAATTCAAGATATCAACAGTAGTATAGAAAGGAAGGAGTTTATTAAGCTCAATTTATAGTTTGGGTCGGCAGCTTAAAATCACCAGGTTTAAAAAGTAGATCAACGAACGAGAGGCAGGTGTGAAAAACTAGCAGGGAATCTCCAGCAGTTCTTTAGTTTATACAGGATTCAAATCTTTTCAGAAAAAGACAAAGAACCAGGAATTCACTGTGCATTTAAGTATCACTCAAGAAACAATTTAACCAATGAAAAAACGTGTGAAATGTGCAGCCTAGATAATTTAAGTGTCTATCTCTCATACAGAAGAAAAACCCAAGGTCAAGTAGATTTCTTAAAAAAATTGTGTTGTTTTCACTCACAGACAAAAATATAGATTTGCTTTCCTCACCCAGCTAAGTACTCCTTTTATTAAATTTTTAATTAGATGACCAAGATACTTTGTGAGAGCTCATCACAGACAGGGAAGAGAAGTGACATCATTTCAGAAAAGCAATGTTTAAAAGAAATTAATAATACTTTCCCATGTTACAGGGGACAATGCCCTTCATATCACATTGCCCCATTGTTCAGTTTATTCCTAGGATGGTTTATCCTAAAAATATAAATAAGTTTTAAATAAAGTGATTCTCTGAAAAGTGCCCATATGGCACAGGAAACTGACATGCAAAGTTAAATGTAGTTTACAAAATTACTGGAAGACAGTAAAAGAATGGGAAATTATTTTCATTTCTAAAGTATTAAATATGCCATCTAAATTAATTAGTATCAAGTATGTATCAGCTGATAACAAGGACAGCTAAATTAATTACTTTGAATTACTTAAGTGATAATTAATTACTTTGAATTACTTAATTGATTTAGAGTTGGAAGAACAGGCAGTGTTGAATGTTCCTTCATAAGCACTCTCTGTGATGTTTTTCTTCAATGGGCATTCCCCTGAAGCCCGACGTTTGATAGAGACTATTGTGAAGAGAATTGAAAGACGTAAATAACATTCAGGTCTACAAAACTCCAGTATCTGCATGTTCACATTTCATCACATTCACATTTCCTGTCTAACAAATTTCAGAAAACTGCAGACATACTGAACTAGATAGCCAGCAGAGGAAACAAGACAAATTCATTGTGTGATGATCAGAACCTGGTGTATGTTTCTTTAATCGTTGTCTTCAAGACTGCAGCACAACATGAATGTTTATTCATATGACATGATATGAAATCAGCTGCATGTATTTTTATGTCCTGTTTCTATATTAAAATGCTTCATAATGCCATGGTATATTTATTTATTTTTTATTTTATTTTACATTTGTTAACCGGGGGTGTCTGACTGAGCCAAAAAGGCCCTTTTTCAGCAGAGGCCCGGGGAGAAAAGCTCCACAAAGAAAAATTACAGATACATTTAGACATGATCAGTATACACACAAATTACAACAGACATGATTTTACAGTGGTATGCAGCACATCAACAGTTACAGTGAAGAGAACAAACAAAAAAATATTTAAAAATAAAGGTAATTAATAGATTTGTGGTGTACAGCTGAAATCTGGAACATAGGTAGAATACATACATAGTACACAGGTACAGTACATACATTGTAGATTAGCCAGTGTTTCTGAGAATAGTTTTCAATCTTAATCAAGTACTCTAGGTTTAGTATGTGTACCTTATCCGCTTTCACTAGCCTGGGGAGCAATCATGGCACTGCCACCTTTGCTTGAGATACTGCCTGATGAGGTCTTTAAAGGAGGCTTTGGATGATGTGTTTTGAATGCTAGTGGGGACAGAGTTCCATGTTTTAGCCACTGAACTACTATATAGTGTATCTCCAAAGCTATTGTAGCTGTTGGTGACTTCTAGTAGTAGTTTGCTTGATGATCTAAGAGGCCTTTTGGCGGAGTGATGTTGTACTAGGTTTTTGAGGGCAGGACACTTATTGGGGAGGTAATAGATAGAATGACAGAGGCAGAGCTGATTGTAGGTTAGGAGGTTGGGCAGTTCAAGCCAGTGGAGCTGTCTCAAAGCAGTACAGTGATGAGTTCTATATGAGCAATTTGCAGCAAAGCAGGCAATTCTGTTATAGCAGGCTTCCATTTTGCTTAGTTCAGTTTTGTTGAGATTAGTCAGAATGGGAGATGCATAGAGTAGGATGGATAGAAGTTGGGAGCGAGCAATGGCTGATCTTGTGTTGTTGGTAAGAAATGGTTTGATACGGTAGAGTGATCTCAGTTTGGCATGTACTTTTTTAATAGTTAAGTTGCGATGACTATCAAATTTTAGGTGGGAGTCTATGGTTATTCCCAATAGTGTAGCCTGTGCCACTGGAGCGATTGGAGTAGCATTTGTGGAGTAGACAGTGAATTGACTGTTATCAGTGTTTTTGTTAGAACTGGTTATAATCATAAGCTGAGTTTTTTTTGGATTGAGGATAAGTTGGGCTTTGGTTAGGTAGTTTTCAACGTCAGAGAATGCTAGTTGAGTTATTTGCAGGAGGGTGGGAATGTTTTGTGCAGCACAGATTAAGGTAGTGTCATCTGCATACTGAATGATAGATGCATGCTGTGTGGAGGTATGGAGGTCATTTGCGAAGATTGTGAATAGTAGTGGTCCTAAGACAGAACCCTGTGGGACTCCTATAGTTATGGGCAGCTGAGGAGAGAGAGAAATTTCCCATTTCACAGTTTGGCACCTGTCAGTTAAGTAGCTTTGGAACCAGGTAAGAGTGGAATTTGATAGGTGATACTGGTTTAGCTTGTTTAGCAGGATTTGGTGCGAGACTGTGTCAAATGCTTTGGACATATCCAAAAAAAGAGTTGACACCTGCAGGCCTTCATTTTTGAGATGGTTTACTGTGTCTGTGAAGCAGAGGAGGGCTGTAGTGGTACTATGGGCAGGTCTGAAACCATGCTGAGTAGCTGACAGGATGTTGCTGTCTAGGAGATATTTTAGCATCTGGGTATGGATGCATTTTTCTAGGATTTTGGCCAGGGGTGAGAGTAAAGCAATGAGTCTGTAGTTATTAAGTTCAGTGGAGGTCCCACTTTTATGTATGGGTGTAACATAGGATATTTTCCAGAGTTTGGGCACATAGTTTTCAACAATTGATCTGTTTATGAGAGTGGAGATTTGGGTAGCAATAGCATCTGCTGTGAGTTTCAAGAAATAGCTGGGGAGTAGGTCGGCTGCTGTTGATGAGGTTTTAAGTTTGGAGAGCATGCTTTTGATTGAAGTGGTGGCAACTGTTTTGAGGGTAAAGCTTGTATTAGTGTTATTTGTGTTGGGGGGGGGGCTAGTGAGTAAGGAACTGTCCTGTGATACTAAGGATAGAATTGAGTTCAAAAAGTGGGAGTTAAATTGTGTTTCGATGGGAACTTTAGTGTCAGGGGTGGTTAGTTTGGGGGTAGCCTTTTGGGTAGATTTTAGCAGCTGGTTTACATTTTTCCAAAGTTTTGGGGGGTTGTGTTGCTATTTAGTTTGTAATGTCATGCAGTAGGATTTATTTGTCCAGCCTAATGCATTTTTTTGCATGGTTGCGCAGTTCTTGGTACTTAGTTAGGCTTTGTGTTTCTTTGTTTTTTTGATAGTAAAGCCAGGCAGCATCTCTGGACTTGAGGATTTGTTTGGTGTCTTTACTGAGCCAGGAGTTTGTAGAGGTTCTAACCTTGATTTTGCGCAATAGAGCGACAGTGTCTAGGTGTTGTAGAAATGTTTTGTTGAAATATGCTACAGCCTGGTCAAGTGGGAGGGTTTTTAAGGGGGTCCAGTCACAGTTACAAAGTAAAGTATTGAGGACCTCAGGAGAGAATTTTTTTGTGTTTCTAGTGGATATATAGTTAGTGGTTTTGCATATGCTTGTTCTACTATGTACAAAGTATATTATGGTGTGGTCTCTTAAGGTGTCTGCGAGACAGCCTGCGTGGGAGTACAATGTGGGGTTGTTAGTTAGGACCCAGTCAAGGATGGATTCCTTTATGATTTTTTTATCACATCTAGCTGGAATTTGGACTAGCTGCTGGTAGCCATGGAGATTTATTAGATTACTTTGCGGTTCTGATATGCACCACCAAGTATACTTTAAAAAGTTTGTGTATTGAAATTCAGTTTGTATTAATATTGCAAATATTGTCATATAAAAATTTAAAAACATTATATGTCTTATCATCACTATTTTATTCATATGTATATGTGTGTGTTTGTGAACATGCATGTATGTACACATATGAGCATGTGTGTGTGTCTGGGTTTGTGCATATGTGTCTGCGTGCATGTGTATGTGCATTTGTGTTAGGCACAACTTATTAAATAAACACATCATCCACAAATCAGTCATCCTAAAACTTATCACATTTTTACCATTTCAGATATCATATTTGACTGGACAAAATATTCATTCTGTGAAGTCAGAAAAAAATTAACATTCCACCAAAATAATTAAAAATGTTAAGTGCTGTAAAACAAGAAAAGTGTAATATAATGGTGAAAAGTGATATAAAGTGCTGTAAAACAAGAAAAGTGTAATATAATGGTGAAAAGTGACATAAAGTGCTGTAAAACAAGAAAAGTGTAATACAATGATGAAAAGTGACATAAAGTGCTGTAAAACAAGAAAAGTGTAACATAATGGTGAAAAGTGACATAAAGTGCTGTAAAACAAGAAAAGTATAATATAATGGTGAAAAGTGACAAAGTGCTGTAAAACAAGAAAAGTGTAATATAGTGGTGAAAAGTGACATAAAGTGTTGTAAAACAAGAAAAGTGTAATATAATGTTGAAAAGTGACAAAGTGCTGTAAAACAAGAAAAGTGTAATATAATGGTGAAAAGTGACATAAAGTGCTGTAAAACAAGAAAAGTGTAATATAATGTTGAAAAGTGACAAAGTGCTGTAAAACAAGAAAAGTGTAATATAATGGTGAAAAGTGACATAAAGTGCTGTAAAACAAGAAAAGTGTAATATAATGTTGAAAAGTGACAAAGTGCTGTAAAACAAGAAAAGTGTAATATAATGGTGAAAAGTGACATAAAGTGCTGTAAAACAAGAAAAGTGTAATATAATGTTGAAAAGTGACAAAGTGCTGTAAAACAAGAAAAGTGTAATATAATGGTGAAAAGTGACATAAAGTGCTGTAAAACAAGAAAAGTGTAATATAATGTTGAAAAGTGACAAAGTGCTGTAAAACAAGAAAAGTGTAATATAATGGTGAAAAGTGACATAAAGTGCTGTAAAACAAGAAAAGTGTAATATAATGTTGAAAAGTGACAAAGTGCTGTAAAACAAGAAAAGTGTAATATAATGGTGAAAAGTGACATAAAGTGCTGTAAAACAAGAAAAGTGTAATATAATGTTGAAAAGTGACAAAGTGCTGTAAAACAAGAAAAGTGTAATATAATGGTGAAAAGTGACATAAAGTGCTGTAAAACAAGAAAAGTGTAATATAATGTTGAAAAGTGACAAAGTGCTGTAAAACAAGAAAAGTGTAATATAATGGTGAAAAGTGACATAAAGTGCTGTAAAACAAGAAAAGTGTAATATAATGTTGAAAAGTGACAAAGTGCTGTAAAACAAGAAAAGTGTAATATAATGGTGAAAAGTGACATAAAGTGCTGTAAAACAAGAAAAGTGTAATATAATGTTGAAAAGTGACAAAGTGCTGTAAAACAAGAAAAGTGTAATATAGTGGTGAAAAGTGACATAAAGTGCTGTAAAACAAGAAAAGTGTAACATAATGGTGAAACATGGCGGGTCTACAGCAAACAACTACTAACTGAACGTTAAACAGTGAAAGTCTAATGTTCAAAACATGCTTAACAGTGAAAAATACTTCATCAAATGGCCATAGCTGGCCAACAACCAGGACGTACCGTGATGCATAAGGTAAGCAAAGGACACTTTTTTACAATTTGCCCTATTCCCCACTGTAGTGTGATCTTTCAAGTTGGTATATATAGTCAGGGAGTTGTGGGGGGGTTGAGCCTACTACCTTGGGTGGTTGCATTCGCGATGTTTGCCAACTATGGCTGTTCTGTAAATTATTTTTCAAATTATTTTTCATTGTTATGTTTTTTGGAATGTTAAACTTTTGCTGTTTAACATTTGATTAGTACCTGTTTGCTGTAATGTTTTTTCAATACGCGAACATAGACCCAAACATGATATATGTATAAAGTACTGTAAAACACGAAAAGTGTAATATAATGATGAAAAATGACATTTCTTTATTTATCCTTTGTTGACTGGGTTAGTCCCACTAGGCTAGTAGCCTGTTTTCAGGGGAGACGGAAGGTGGCATTTATTCTACAAGGGGAGAGTTGACCAGGTCATCAGGGAACTTCTACATACTCTTTCCGATAGGTGCCACGGGATCTTTTACATCCATCTGAGCTACCACCAACTGAAGCAAATGGGGCTTCAGTTTAACATCTCATCTAAGGATGATGCACTCAGGAGTGCAACATTTCTCTTATACTGCGCAACAGCATCAGTAATTGATCTGCAGGTGTGGGAATGGAACCCAGAGCCTTTTGCACCAAAGGTGAGTGTACTACCTGTTGTGTCACTGACACTTATACATAAAAGTGTTGCAACACAAGAAAAGTGTAAAGTAACATAAAGTGATGCAAAACAAAAAAAAGTGTAATACAATGGTGAAAAATGACATACTTGCAAAGTGCTGTAAAACAAGAAAAGTGTAAAGTAACATAAAGTACTGCAAAACAAAAAGGGTAATATAATGGTGAAAGGTGACATACTTACAAAGTGATGTAAAACAAAAAAGTGTAATATAATGATGAAAAGTGACATACTTACAAAGTGATGTAAAACAAGAAAAGTGTAAAGTAACATAAAGTGCTGTAAAACAAGAATAGTGCAATATTATGGTGAAAAGCGACAAACTTACAAAGTGCTGTAAAACAAGAAAAGTGCAATATAGTAGAAAATAACACAGGGCTTCAAATGCAGTAAATTTCTGTTGCCCTGAGTAGAATTAACTTGAAAACAAATGGACCATAATATTTAGTTAATACCTCACTAAAAGAATCACAGGCCTAAAGCAGATGCCATACGCTGACTGTCTAAAAAAACTCCAGCTATACTCTGTGGCATATCGTCTACTCAGAGGCAATCTCTGCTTAACATACAAGGCCATGTCAAACCCTGAGCTGTTGGACATGCTCCACTTAATGAAATCCCAATCCCTCAGAGACACACGCTCCAGGGATCTAAACCTGGTCATCACAATGAACAAAACATGCTTTAGGGATAGGTTCCTGACCCAGAGACTCCGCATATTCTGGAATAGACTGCCCATACATGTCAAGCAGAGCGCCTCCTTGCCCCTCTTCAAAAGGAACCTTGATGATTGGATGGGAGATAGGAAATTCACCCCGGGGATCATGTCAGTCACCCTGCTAGACATGGGCCCAGAGAAGTAAATATTGTGGGAAAAAAATTCCAGGGAATTGTTATGGCTAGGCTTGTACAGGCCCAAGGGCTGATAGCCTAGTACCAACCTGTGAACCTATGAACCTGTGAACCTATGAACCTATGAACCTATGAACCTATGAACCTGTGAATCTGTGAACCTATGAACCTATGAACCTATGAACCTATGACCAGATATGATTTGCAGCAGGAGAAATGATACTGGCAAAGAAAAATTGAAAACTGATCTGAATCAAAGAGAGAGAATATGTGGAGGTTATGTTTGTAATGGAGTAATAATCCAGCAGAGTGAAAAGAAAATAAGAAAATAAGAATGAAGACGAGTCCTAGAAGAAGTGAGCCATGGAAAACAACTGAAGCAGGGATATTATTTTAATGTAGTCAAGTAAATACATGCATGTAATGCTATCAAACATACACAATTTAATCAGAACAGTACGCATGATGCCAACTTGTTAATGTAGATAACAACACAGTGGGGCACATAACGTATAAGACTTGATTGTTGGTTTATTTCCTAGATGGAGTGTCTTTGTTGTGAAATCTGCATGTCCTCCATATGTGGGACTTGCCTTTGTCTTGCTTTGTCCCACATCCTAAAGATATTCCAACAGTGCGACTGTCAGTCCACTATGAAATATGTAGACATGCACAGATATGTGAGGGTCTGTGCATGTCGTGTGATGGACTAGATTAGTTATCTGGTTTATACCCACCCAATTCATGTTATGATAGGCCCTGGCTTCTGTTGTAGTATTTTTTTTTACTTTGTCATGTTTCCTCTGTAAATGCCAAACATAAGCAGCAATATATCTCCAATAAAGGGCATTAACTGGATGGAACCCTTATCCAGGAAGCCATGAAGAAGTTTGCCTCCTTCTGTTCACCACAAAAAGACATTTGCCCTTTTGCCATTTTGCCCTTTGATCTAGCTGCTTAATGCTCTGGTGGTTTTACCCCACAAAGAAAGGGATGTTCGTATATCAGGATGGGCCGTAATTGTCCCCAGGGTTTTACCCCACAAAGAAAGGGATGTTCATATATCAGGATGGACCCTAATTGTCCCCAGGAAGAAGAAATGAACAACACTCCCTCAGCACCTCATTCTGGATGAAAGCAATGAGGGCATTTCACATTTAGTCCTAATCCCACCCTTAAGTGAGCGATGTGGGTACTCACATCACAATAAAGGCCTACTACACTCTCCTCCTTCATATGCAACGGGGATACCACCACCAACTGGTAGCACCAATCCTGTGTTTCGTGTCTAAGTTGCATCTGCTGTCTACAAGCCTCTGCTTTCTAGTGACACAAGCAACAAACCAGTAGCCAACAGCTCCTCCCTGTAATAGGCCAGTCATTCCCATATTCCCCAGCCCTGATCCTCACATAACCAAGATGCTGTTCGAGCCTGAACCGTCTGTGTAATAATCACAGCTTTATATCTCCCATGCTGCACAGCAAGGCCTTCTCTGTACTTTTTACAGGATAAAACAGGAAACAGAAAAATGAATTAAATTAATGATTATTAGGACATTTCAGAATTCTACAATCTATACCAGACAATCAAAATTTCACAGCAGAAAGTTTAAAATGTATAGCTGTTAATTCCTCCAATACAGTTTTATGCTGGCAGTCTGAAAAATTATAAGTAAAAAGTGTTCTAAAAGGTGCTTTTCTCTGACATAATATTATGTGGAGCCAATCAGGTAGAGTTTTACAAAGCAACTTAGTTGTGTCCGAGGATTTTGATGCATGTTTATTCCTTCCAGAATTTGCAAGTGTATGATTGTTCTGCTTAGCATTAGTAAATATGCATACAGATATACTGCATAACACCAGGAAATAATCATTCACAAGCATCTCCCAAATGCACATTCTTTACAGAGTTTAAAAAACAGATTGTTACCCCTAACTGCAGTAAAGGGTGGCAGAAAAAGAGCCATTTAAAAGCATGTATCTCCGTAAATGATGGAAGGCAAACGTACTGCAGAGCCTAACTTACCAAACAACTTACCTGTCAAGCAACGTGTAGTGCAGCATGAAATGGGAGGGAATAATGACGCAGAAGTCGAGCACGCAGTTGACAAAGCTATGGCCAGTTTTCATTTCTTTGTTTGCTTTTTAATAACATCAACATGTGTCATACCTCTCAACTGCCCAGATTTTCGCAGAATGTCCAGATTTTTTGGCTCATATTTTTGGTCTGTATCTCATAAAATTTGTGGTTTTCTGGCAAATCACTGGGATGATCTGAGGATTGAAATCACTAAATAATAGCATACATTTGAATTTCAGGCTTCAAGTCCTTCACAAAATGTATGTTAAAACAAATCCTGTTACTCTAGCTACTTTCTAAGTTTATAAGTGCAATATTTAAAATATGTCCCTATTTTTGGACATTTATCCCCCATTTTGTTGGGCTTTGTCCAGGTTTCTTCCACTAAGAGGTTGAGAGGTATGCCAAATAAACAGTCAAAATGTGGCAAAAGACAACAACAAGTAATAAAATAAAATAACTCCAGCCAGCAGGGTACACTAAGCCAAAAGGTTTATTCAATATATAGCACAACCACCATTCATAACCATTTTCGTCTCAAGCAAAAGACTTCATCAGATGTCTTAGACAGAACCTCTGTTTAACATTTGATCTGAAAGACAACACACTCAGGAGTATAGTACACCCTTATGCTACACTGCAGTTTTAGTAATTAATTTGTCTGGTGTGGGAATAGAACCCACAGACTTCTACACCAAAGGGGACTGTGCTACCTGCTGCACCACTGGCAACAGTAGCTAGACAGAACCTCTGTTTGATAAAGTCTCTTGTTTGGAGATGAAAGGTGGTTGCTGAATAAACCTTTTAGCTTAGTGTACTCTGCTGGCTGGAGTTATTGTTTTTTATTTTATTTTTTTTTACAGGTTGAGAGGTATGACTTACAGGTTGAGAGGTATGACTTCTATACATTTCCTCTACCCATGGACTCTGAGAAGGAGTAAGGAATAAATTAGGGTGAATATAGTGACTACAGGCCCTTAACACCACATTTTTTGCAAGGGGGGGTGAGAAATTGTGAATTAATAACTCTGCACAGAGAACTTAGAATTTTGTGACTTGACTGGCTACACCATACCAAACCCATAGTGAGAAAGAGAAAAAGAGAGAGACTGAGATTCTGAGTCCGTACCTTTCAACACTTTTGCTTGAGAACTATGGATAAAGCCAGCAATATGAAGAGAAAATATTAAAATCAGGCTCAATTTAAATATAATCCTAATTCACTTAATAAACAAAAAGAGACCAAGAGCTTTTCCATTAGCATGCAATAAGTATTATGTCTGGCTTCACTGACTGGCAATCTTTGTCTTTTCGGCTTTTAGTTAGGGGTCACCACAGCAGAACTCCGGTCCGCTAATGAGTGGCAGTCGATTTTTATGGTGCCAAGTTGCCAGCCTGACTCCCAGCCTTCAGCGAAGGCAAGCCCATTCACGCATGTCTTTCTGAGGCCAATCAACCGCTGTGAGGACATGCAGACTCCACACAGAAGGCACTCCATCTGAGAATCGAACAGGAGAACCTCTTGCTGTGAGGCAACAACGCTACCGCTGTACCACCACGACTTCTACTTCACTAACTGGCAATAATCTTCAGTAATTTACCAGACAATTAGATATTTTTTTTTACTCAAATGATTTTTATTTTGATGAAATAACACAATAATTTAATACATTCAAAACATTCAATAACTATTTACAGTATTTACATTCAGCCTGACAAAAAGATTCAGATAAAACCATTTGCAGTTAAATAATAAGTTAATATATAAACTATGACAGTTAGGAAGAGTCTGGTTCCATCTTCAGGGTATCAATCAAATTTAACACTTTCCTCCACAGATTATTAACCAATGGCTTAGGAAATGTTCTTAACTCTTTAGTTCTTTTCTCCATTAGTATGCATTTCTTCAGTGATGATAGGAATTCCTCCATTGTGGGTGCTACATTACAGCTCCATCTTCTAGTTATACATTTTCTGGATATTGCTAACATTGTCCACAACAAATACAGGTCGTCTTTCTTCATATTATTACTAGTAACAACATTCAATAAAATTAAAGACCTTGTCAAAACAAATATATCAGTATAGATAGCTTGAAGAAATGTGTTAATCTCATTCCAATATGGTTTAATATTAGTACAGTCATAAAAAATATGAGTCCAGTCAGCATTAGTGGACAGATGACATCTCCAACATAACTTGCTGTTTGAAGGGTTCATTTTTGTGAGTTTCTCGGCTGTCAAAAAGAATCTATGTAGAAATTTCCAATGAAAAAACCTCCAGAATTATGAGTAAGCAGTTAGTTTAACTGAAAATAAAATGCTTGTTTTATCTTCCATTGATAATGATACTTGAAACCCTTTAGTTTGGTATTGCCAGTAAGAATCTTTAGGAGCTGTCTTATAGGGTCTATATTAGATCATCGAAGTGTTAATACTTCGAATGGTCTGATATCGACCTGAAAACAGTGAACACTGAAAATAGCAAAGCTGCAGATAACCAAATTTTTTCCTAGGGAAAGAATTTGGTTGCCCGTTTCTGTGGCTTTGCTATTTTCAGCACTGTGGTGGAAAGTTACGGGTTGGGTTCAGGAAAGTGTGCGATTGTGTAGACATTAGGGTTAGGGCGGGGTATGTGAGTTAGGATTATGGCGCAGGTGATGTGAGAATGCGATAGTGACAGACTTTAGGGTTAGGGCAGGGTATGTGAGTTAGGGTTAGGGCACGGGTGAGGTGAGTGTGCGATAGCGATAGACTTTAAGGTTAGGATGGGGTATGTTAGTTAGGGTTAGGGTGCAGGTGTGGTGAGTGTGCGATAGTGACGGACCTTAGGGTTAGGGTTTGGGTTAAGGATAGTGGATAGATAGTACTGTATGTACAGTTTAGTGTAGGGTTACATGTAGGATTTTAAGTGTATGTGTGTGGGTTACTGTTTTTTTGGTGTGCTTGTGTTGTGTGTGTGTTTCTCGGAACAGTGAATTTTTTTTTCCAGGGAAAAAAATTTGCTGTTCTGAGCTTTCGATGTTTTTAGATTTCGTGATTAGAAGTTCGAGGTTGTTGTATGCGATGATGTGCTGTTTCATTGAACTGATATAGACCCGTCTTATAGACAATTAAAGTGTTATATAGATATGATAATTTATTCTTAACATTGATATTATTATATAGAATTCCAAAAATCCAGTTTATTATTTTTGGTACAGTTTTGAAGGATGAGTTATGTATTATTCTGCACAGATCCTTAATGTATGCTGTGACACTCTGAAGAACCAACCAGTCATTAGGGGATAGGCCATAGGTTGACAATATACTTTGTGTGTTCAAAGCTTGTTGGTTTTCAATGTATTACAGCCAACAAAATAGGTTATTATTTTCCCATAAACCAAAAATCTCTATGTGTTTTATCAGGGAAATCCCTTGTAATAGTAAATGGTATTAAAAAATCCATGCCACACTTTTATATCTAAATTTGTGTTAATGAATTTTCTAAACACATCAAAAATATTGTTTATTAGTGTTAGTTTAGTTAATTTTGTTGTACTATACTGTAAATTTACACTTAAATAGTGCCATATCTCATATCGTGTTATCTTTGTCAGCTACTAAAGCATTCTTTGATAAATGACTTTCATTCATTAATATAATGGAGTGTAACTGTTTCCAGTTAGAAGAGTATCTAGGATTTATCCAATTCATCACTATTTTAATTATAGATGCCTTTTTATAAGTTTCAATCCCTGGGAATTTTAACCCCTCTTGTTCACATTTTCTGATATGATGAGAATATGCCACTCTATTTCTTTTGGGGCACCATAGGAATTTCATCAGAGCTGATAGTCTAGAGTTGAAACTTGGCTTCCAATAATATGATTAACTGGAACCTGTATGTTCTATTTTTTTATTCAATAATAAATATGTTGATTTAGATTTGTTGAAGGAGAGTCCTGAGACTTTTTGGAAATGTGTTGTTACTATATCCACTTCACCCAACACTTCCTTAGAGTTGGGTAAGGTAAGTAAGACATCAGCAGCAAACATCATTAGTTTAGAAATATATTGGTCATATATATTTATACCCCTTATCTTTGGGTTATTACGTATTAAAATGGCAAGTATATTTATGGCCAGAGCTAATAGGATAGGGGACATGGGACATCCTTGTCTAGTACCTCTAGTGATTTGGATTGCTTTGGAAGTAAAGGGACCTAATTTGACAAATGATCGATTATTTTCATAGATTTTCTTTATCATTATTATAAAAAGGGGGGATCAAATAACTGTAAGACTTTAAATAAATAACCCCAATTTAAGGAGTCAAAGGCCTTTTGAATATCTAGACCTATTATCAATGCTTCATGGTTTCCTCTATTGAGGTGATCTATCCGAGTTAATGCTCTTTTAATATTATCCTGTGTATGCCTGTTATGTATGAAACCAGCTTGGTCTTCATTCATTATTTTAGATATGGGTATTTTAAATCTATTGACCATAAATGACATAAATAGTTTATAATCATTATTCAACAAAGAGACTGGTCTATATGAGTTGCAATGATTAGGTCCTTATTCTCTTTTAATATAGGGGAAATTCGAGAATATCTCCAAGAAGGAGGAATATTTGCTAACATTTGAACTTCAAGAAAGGTTTTATGTAGGAGAGAGATTATAGAAGAAAAAATTAGATATTTTCAGGTGACAGAGCAACATGTGGTGGGTGGGGGACTGCAATGCACTGCAGTGTTAGAATTCATTTAATCACACTAAGATGTCTAAAGTGTACTCAGTCAGTAAAGTAGCTGTAATTGTTAGGTGCATGTGTGTGTGTGTGTGTGTGTGTGTGTGTGTGTGTGTGTGTGTGTGTGTGTGTGTGTGTGTGGATGTGTATGTGTTTATATATGTGAATGAATCTGTTTGTGACTCTGTATGTGTGTGTATGTTTATGCATTTGTGTCCGGATGCTGAGTACTTAAAATAGCATATTTTGTATGTAAAATACTTACTCCAACAACAATTACATATGCTACAGTGAAGTGGAAACATTAGGCAGAGAAACCATTTTTACACCAATATATCTATCTATCTACATATATATATGTATATATATATATGTATATACATATATATATATGTATATATATATGTATATATATATATATATATATATATATATATATATATATATATATATATATATATATGTATGTATATATATATATATATATATATATATATATATATGTGTATGTATGGGTCTAGGTCACATGCTCAACTAGCATATGTCCAAATCACAAAACATCGAACACACATACACGAAAGTGCTTGACATTGAAAAGTGCCTCCATGTATGTGAAGTTCAAAAAAAAACATCTACGTGTCTGCAGGGGGGCTTTGCCCCCCTGCACCCCACACCCCCTACTTTATTATTCTCACTCCGAGATCGCACTACAGTGGGGAAAAGGGAATTTTCCCTTACCCGCACTGTAGTCTGCTCTACGAAACAGGCATACATAACACAGAAGTGCTTGTCGATGTTAAGCGCTTTCGTGTATGTGTGTTCAATGTTTTGTGATTCGGACATATGCTAGTCGAGCATGTGTCCGGATCCTATATATATATATATATATATATATATATATATATATATATTTCCCCTTTATAGTCGCAAAATACTGAAATCTCGAATTTCAGTATTTCGCGACCATAAAGGCAAATTTTTAAAATGTCAAAAGTGCATAATCACAAATTTGAATATTTCAAATTCGCAGTTATGGCTTTATGTTACGTGACATGCGTTGTTTGGTTTGGATGTTGTTCAGCATAGTGTATGGATTTACGTGGAATCTCAGGTAAGTGAGTGTTTTGCAAGGGTTTTGGGTGGGAGTTTGGGTGTATGTCATATTGTTTGTAATATATACATATTGTAAGCTACTAAAAAATAAATAATTTAAGAGCTAGTCCATTATGTATGTGCAATAATGCTGTCCAGGGTGGGCATTATGAGGGGAAATAACATACCTTCCAGAGGGTGGCCTGTTATTTCTCTGATAACACCCACTCTGTTCGGCATTATTGATTATTTAATACAGGGAAATTTAACCTGGGGATTCACAGGTTCATAGATTAGTACTAGGCTAGCTGCCCTTAAGGGTCAATGCAAGCCTAGCCAGTTACCCTGAGTGAAAATCAAACCCTGTACCTTGTGTCTGTAAGGTAAACACCTTAACCATTATGCCAACCTCCCTCAGAAAGAATCCCACCACTGGTGGTAAGGGATGCACCTGAAAGGGACTTTTTCTGCATTGTGGAAAAATGTTATTCAGGCACATGTTAGCTACAACTGGGGTGGGTTGGGCATAATGGTTAAGGTCTTTGCCTCATAAACGCAAGGTGCAGGGTTTGATTCTCATAATAGGATATTGGCTAGGCTTAAAATGGCCCTTCAGGGTAGCTAGCCTAGTATTCACCTATGAACAATGAGGAAAGACCTTATTATCACCTAATTTGCATCTCTCTGAATTGCACTTAACTACCACAAGTGTCAAGCAGCACTTTTCAAAGTGAAAGTAAA
Organism: Protopterus annectens; assembly: GCF_019279795.1. Taxonomy (NCBI): domain Eukaryota; kingdom Metazoa; phylum Chordata; order Ceratodontiformes; family Protopteridae; genus Protopterus; species Protopterus annectens. The sequence goes on along the minus strand of NC_056733.1, from coordinate 966,638,417 downwards.
CTTTATTGTCATTTAGAACTACGCACGTGCAGCCTAAATGAAATTTTGTGCATCAGCTCATTTCTTGAGATTACAAAAGTAAAGCAACACATACAAGTAGAGGAATAAACATAACTAAAAATACAACACTACTCTCAATACATGCAAGAAAGGGCAGAGACATTTACCAATATTTATATACGAACAGAATACCCTCCCCTGAGTTAAATTAAGTACCCTATTTAAAATAATATAAAACACACTAAGAAGGCTGAAAAGAGCTAAGCTTCCTCCTCACGTTCTCTCCACCATCTATAGAGATGCAATAGAAAGCATACTCTATTGCATCTCTATAGAAGGTGGAGAGAACATGAGGAGGAAGCTTAACTTTTTTCAGCCTTCTTAAAAAGTGGAGGCATTGGTGCGCTTTCTTGACCAGTTGGCTGGTGTTTTCCGACCATGAGAGATCCTCTGATGTGTGTACACCTAGGAATTTCATACTCTGAACCCACTCCACACTCTCACCCTCGATCCTGAGCACTGGGTGGTTTGTTCTCCTTTTCCTGAAGTCGATGATAATCTCTTTGGTCTTGTTTACATTCAGGTCAAGGTTGTTCCCCTCTCACCAACTGACCAGAGATGCCACCTCCTCTCTGTACACCCTTTCATCCTTCTTTGTAATGAGCTCAACAGCTGTGATGGCAACAGCAAGCTTGATGATATGGTTGGACTTGTGCTTAGCATCGCAGTCATGGGTCAGAATGGTGAATAACAGTGGGCTAAGAACACATCCCTGTGGAACCCTGGTGTTAATTGTAATGCACTTTGATGTGTTCTTACCTGAACACACCCTCTGTGGTCTCTCAATTAGGAAGTCCAGGATCCAGTTACAGAGATGTTTACTGATTCCTAAATGTGCCAGTTTTTCTATCACCTGCATTGATACCACCATAGGGCTATAGACTATCCTTAACCCAAGCCCTAACCCTAAGGTCCGTGACTACCGCACCACAGTACAGGAAATTGTATTTCCTCAACTGAGCAGTATTTACACACCTATTTCCTGTACTGTGGTGCGGTAGTCATGGACCTTAGGGTTAAGGATAGTGGATAGCCCTACTAGCTAGCCACTATCCTTACCCCAAGCCCTAACCCTAAGGTCCATGACTACCGCACCACAGTGTAGGAAACTGTATTTCTTCCACTGAGTAGAAGTTACGGACCTATTTCCTGTACTGTGGTGCGGTAGTCATGGACCTTAGGGTTAGGGCTTGGGTTAAGGATAGTGGATAGCCCTTCTAGTTATCCACTATCCTTAACCGAAGGTCTAACCCTAAGGTACGTCACTACCACACCATAGTGCAGGAAATGTCCCGTTCGACTTAGTGACTTTCGCGAAAGTGCACTTTCATTGAAGTGCACTTTCGCGTTAGTGGGACGCTACTACCGTATTTCAAAATAGTGTAATTTCGATCTACGGTAGTAGACCCATATATATATATATATATATATATATATATATATATATATATATATATATATATATTTGTGATCACAAAACAAAATAGCTTTGTTGGTCATTTTAAACATAGTAATTTCCCTCACTGAGAAGGAAAACCTGTACCTCTTGCTTGTGAGGTAAACACCTTAACCATTATCTTATACTCAGCACGAAGCATACAAAACTGTTTTCTTGGCAATCACTTTCAACTTTACAAGATTGTAAGAGAGTGTGAGATAAAAGTTACACTTAACTAGTTCCCAAGATTTTGATTCAGAGAGGTCAGGTTTCTAGTAGTTGATGGTGGGCCTACAACTATCAAATTTCTCCATTCACCTATCAAATGAATATACTGCAGAGTCCATACCTCTCAACTGATCAGATTTCTGCAGAATGTCCAGATTTTTCTTTTATATTTTTGGTTTGTTTTTCCTGTTTTTCTGGCAAATCATTGAGGACTGAAGTCGCTAAAATAATGGCAGACATAGGTTCATAGGTTGGTACTAGGCTATTGGCCCTAGGGCCTATACAAGCCTAGCCATAACAATTCCCTGGATATTTCTTCCCACAATATTTACTTCCCTGGACCCCTGAGTTTCAGACTTTCTGTCCTTTAGAAAATGCATGCCAATAAAATATTCCAGCAACTTTCTAATTTTACATTTGTTTACCTGTAAATTCCAACTGGACACAGGTCCTTTTTCAGCAGAGGCCCAGGGAGAAAACTTCACAAGTACAATAAGAAACCATACAATAGAAAATGTTATAATGTTACAATAGAAAACGTTACAATGTTACAATAGTATATGATTTTACAGTAAACAACATGGCATGCAGAGTATGCAGAATACACAGCACAGCAGTAAGAACAGCAGCGTCAAAGGTAATGAGTACAAGGCAGCGTTAAAACGGAGCAGACAGTTACATGATACCCAAGGATTATGCTGACAATAAGATATAAAGAAATAATGCTGTACTAAATGGCTGCTTGGAGCAAGGGCAGAGTTAATGCATTTTTAGGTGAGATTTGAGAGTGGTATAGACTGCTAGATGGTAATTTGGTTATCGAGGGGGAGGGTTGTTCCACTGTTTAGAAACAGCACAGGAGAATAGGGCTTCTCCTGCTGAGTTTTTGGGTTTGGTGGTAATAAGTAGATTTTTGCTGTTGGATCTTAGAAACCTAGAAGAAGAGTAGGGTTGGAGCAGGTTTTGAAGTGATGGGATCTTATGGGGGTGGTTTATTAGTTTGTGAGCAAATGATAGTTGATTCAGATGAAGAAGTTGAGGGAGTTTGAGCCAATCATGTTCCCTAATTGAGTTGCAGTGGTGGCTACGGTAGGTTGCGCCTGTTGCAAACTTTGCAATTTTTATTGCAGCAGGACTTTAGTCTGTTTAGGTCAGTCTGTCTAAGGTTGGTAAGTATGGGAGAGGCATAGAGTAAGGTGGAGATTAGCTGAGAGTTGGCAATAGCGGTCCTGGCTGTCCTCGTTAGGTATTGTTTATTTCTGTAAAGTGCCCGAGTTTTTTATGAACTTTTTTATGGTAAGAGATATATAGAGGTCAAATCTGAGATTATTGTCAATTCCCACACCTAGAAGTTTGGTGTGGTCAGAAGTGGAGATGATGGTGTTGTCCTTGGCCTGAATGTTGAAGAGGGCAGATGTTTGTACAGATTTGTTTGGATTGAACAGAAGTTGGGCATTGGAAAACTAGCTTTCTACAGATGTGGGTGACTCGTGTGATATTTTGGAGTTCTGGTAAAATGGGGCAGAGAAGATGAGAGTGGAGTCATCTGCGTATTGTATGAGTGTGGCATGTTTGGTGAAGGTATGAATGTTACTGATGAAGAGGGAGAAAAGTAGGGGTCCAAGGATTGAGCCTTGGGGGACCCAGAGAGAGACTGGGAGATGAGAGGATAGATGATTTTGCCAAACTACTGACTGATGTCGGCCAGAGAGATAACTGTGGAACCAATTGGTGACAGAGTGGGAAAAGGAGAGATTAGTGAGGACAGAGAGATGAAAACTGTTAGATACCATATCAAAAGCCTTTTACATGTCCATAAATATAGCAGAGGAGAAGAGGCCATTGTTTTTATGGTGCAGGATTGTGTCGATAAAGGAAAGCAGGGCGGTGATGGTGCTATGATATGGCCTGAAGCCATATTGGGTTTTGGAGAGGAGGTTGTTAGTTAATAGATAGTTTAATATGTGAGAGTTAATACAGTTCTCAAAAACCTTGGAGAGGGGGGAGAAGATGGCAATGGGGTGGTAATTGGAAAGGTCAGTGGAGAGGCCACCTCTGTGTAGGGAATGATGTGTGAAATCTCCCACAGAGTCGGTACACAGTTTTCTGATATGGATTAGTCAATTAATACGGAGATTGCATAAGATAGTGTGTCTGCTGCTATTTTTAGGTATTCTGAGAGAAGGTTGGTGCTGCGAGGTTAGTGGGCTTAAGTTTTGTCAGAAGTTTTTTTATATAGGAGGTGGGTACTGTGGAGAAGGTGAAGGAGGGGGTGGGGGGGCTGGGGTTGTGTGAGGAGCTAGTTGATGAGAAGTGTTGTTTGGCTAGTGATAGAATGGTTTCAATGAAGTGGATATTGAAGGAGTCAGCTATACTGCTGGAGGACAGGATGGTAGGTGGGGTAGTGCCTAGCTTACCTGGGTGGAGTACGGAGTTTACTGTGGACCAGAATTGCTTAGTATTGTGATGGGTGGAGTTTAGGATGGACTGATAGTATGGGCTTTATCTGTATTTGCTTTTTTACTTTGTTACTCAATTCAAGGAAGGATTGCCTAGCAGACGGGGTTTTAGTTTGGCGCCATATTTTCCATGCTTTGTCCTGGATTTTAATGAGTTCCTGGGTGTGTTTTTTTTTTTTGTAGCCAGGGGGAGGTTTTAGTTTTGACTCTGGCATTTCTTAGGGGAGCGTGGGTGTTTAGGATGTTGAAGAATGTGGAATTAAAGAAGTGGATGGCTTCATCTAGGTTGAGGTATTTTAGTGGTCTCCAGTTACAGTTTTGGAGGGAAGAGTTGAAGGAGTGGGGATTAAAGTTTGTTGTACTGTGGATTTGTCTATGGATAATTTGATTGGCATTTTTACATGGTGTTTTAGGAGGAAAATGGGGGTATGGTCACTTTAGTGTAGGAGTGGGGATCTTTGTTGACCCATCTTTCTTTAATAGTCTGTCTCTATGGAGGATGCTATACCCAGGAGGAGAATTTCTTAACTTTTGATGTGAGGTTTGAGACAGGTTTCAGTTAGAAGGAGGATGTATGGGGAGTATGTTTTTATGGTGGTATGTAGGTCTTGGGTTTTGTTACAAATGCTTCTAATGTTTAGGCACAGGATGAGGAGATCAGATGTTTTTATGTTGGCTGTGATTAAAGACAGGTGGGGGGTGTTTTGAGGGAGGTTACTGGTGGAGTTAGGGGAGGTAGGACCAGGGTTAGGGTGGATGTCACCGCTATGAGTTAGTTTAAAGAGGGAAGCCAGTATGAGTTTAGTGTAGATAGTTAGGAGTTTGCCATATTTTAGGGATATTTTTTGCTTAAAGGTAGATGGTATTTGGTATTTGAGTGGGACTATAGGGATGTGGTTTCTAGTGGCTGGGGAACTGTAGTTGTAGAGTGGGTGTTGGAAGGAGGCAGATGTGAGGGTGCAGTGAAATTAGGTTCATAGGTTCATAGGTTCATACTAGGCTATCTGCCCTAGGGCATTTATAAGCCTAGCCAGAGTGTGTTTGGCTTTCACCACCCATTTTAAATTAATTTTGCTATGCCCTTTTTCGAGGTTAGTATACTGTGCCTCTGTCTAACAGTGACACAGAAGTGATACCCGGGGAAAACCTATGATCTCCCATCCACTCATCAAGATTCCTCTTGAAGAGAGTCAATGAGGGAGTCTGCCTAACCTAACCTGGACTGGGATTTTATTCCAGAGTGAAGGGAGCCTCTGGGTTATGAATCTGTCCCTCCAGCATGTCCTATTTATTTCATTGTTTAGGTTCAAGTCTCTCGAGCGCGTAGCTCAATGGGATTTGGATTTTCTGAGGTGCAGCATGTCCATTAATTCCAGGTTGGACATGGCTTTATATGTGAGGCACAGATCGCCTCTGAGCAGGCGGTATGCCACTGAGTACAGCTGGAGTTTCTTTAACCGGGCAGCATATGGCATCTGTTTGAGCCCTTTGATCCTCTTGGTGAGGTACTTTTGGGGTCTTTCCAGTTGCTGCAGGTGTCTGGTAAGGAACATCCCAAAAGGGGCATTGTACTCAATTATGGGCCTGATGAGGGATGAGTAAAGAGGCACGATGACCTCCCCTGATCTAGATGTGAATCCCTTCATGATTAGGTGGGCTATATAAAATGTTCTTCTAACCACTTTGGCCACGTGGTTGTCAAATGAGAGATTGCTATCAACTTGGGTCCCCAGGTCCCTAATTACTTCTTCTGTACTTAATGGATTACCACCTATGTGGTAATTTGTGGGCACTTTGTTTTTGCCAAAGGGGATGACTATACACTTTTTGGTGTTTAGCTTAAGGCCATGGCTCTGGCACTAGTTGTCTGTTTCTATGAGGCCCTTTTGGAGGATGCTTGTGTCGGCTGGAGAGTCGATTATGGCGCCCAGTTTGCAGTCATCTGCGAACTTGGTCAGCCACAGTCCTTCCGTGTTGGCCTGTACCTCTAAGAAATATATACCGAACAAGAGAGGTCCCAGGACTGAGCCTTGTGGGATGCCACTTGTAAATGGTTTGGAGTCTGACATGGCTCCAGCAATTCTAACCATGTGGGTTCTGTCCTTGAGCCAGTTTGCAACCCATCTAGTGACATAGGGGTTTATATTTAAGCTGGTGAGCTTATCTAGAATGCCCGAGTGAGGTATTGTATCGAAGGCTTTTGCGAGGTCCAGGTAGGCTGTGTGGACCACCTTCCCCTCGTCAATGGCCTTGGTGACTGTTTCAAAGAAATCGACCAGGTTTAAGAGGCAGGATCTGCCCTTAACAAAGCCGAACTGGGTAGGATCCAGTGTCTGTAGTTCCCCAATATCTTTATTTAAGAGGTCCATGATGATCCTTTCCATAGCTTTGCAGACCAAGCAGGCTTATGGGGCGATAGTTTCCAGGATCCGTTGAAGCACCACCTTTGTGGAGGGGGACCACCGTTGCTATACGCCACTCTTTGGGTACATATCCTGTAGTAAGGCTGAGATTGAACAGTAGTTTTATGTTTGGGTTTAGCTCTTCTTGGAGTTCATGTAGGATGCAGCCTGGGACACTGTCTGGTCCCATTGATGCTGTGTTTTTTGCTTTGGAGAGGGCAGCTCTTACCTGAGCATCTGAGATGTCAGGGGGGCAGCACTCTGCTGGGATAGATATTTGCCCTTTTGGTGGGGAGGGGGGGAGAAGTTTGCGCTGAACCTGTCAGCTAGGATGTTGGCAATGTCTGTGGGTTTGGTGTATTTTTGTCATTTTGGACTAATTCTGAGCATATCTGGGAATTCCCACCCAGGTTCCTAACATAACTAAAGAAAGCCTTGTGATTATCCTTAGTGTCCTGTGCAATTTTTCTCTTGAAGCTGGCCTTAGACGATTTTATGAGTGCCTGTAGTTTTTTGCTAATACTGATCAGAGATGCTTTCCCTTTTGGGATTTTGCTCTATCATGTAGTAGCTTCCTCCTTCTATTGTATAGTTTGTTTATGGCTGGGGTCCACCAGACAGGATGTCTGCCTTTGGAGGATTGGGTCTTGGTTTTATTTGGGATTGCATGATCCATGCATTCCTGAAGGTGTTCATAGAATGTGTTTATAAAGGATTCTGCGGTCTGGGCCGTATTTTCCACAGGCCCGGGGGCTTTGAAGGATTCCACCTCGGTTTTGAGGAGTGTGAAATTTGCTTTAGAGAAGTTTTTCACTGTGGTTTTCTGGGCAGGGGGTGGGGTCGGGATGTGAATATCCAGTGAGATTAGTTTATGGTCTGATCTTACCAGTGAGGGATACACGTCTTGTCTGGAGCATAGAGTCCCCATGTTGGTGATGATCAGGTCCAGTATGTTTTCCCTTCTTGTGGGAGTGGTAACAAGTTGTTCCATAGCATTTGAGTTTATAAATTCTAGGAACCTTTGGGCTAGGGTGTTGGAGCTAGAGTAATGCTCCCAGTCTATGTTTGGGTAGATGAAGTCGCCCAATATAATGGTGTTTGGAGAGACCTTCATATTTTCAAGTGTTCTCAAGAAGGCCGAGTGGGGTTCCTGGGTTTGGGAGATTGGTCTGTAGCAGGCTATAAACTGGAAGGCAGTTTTACCCACTGTTAGTTGCACATGGATAGTCTCTGATGCTTCGTGCTGTGCCACCAACCTGGAGGTGTGGGTATCTTTGACAAATATTGATACTCCCCCTCCTTTTGTGGTTTGGTCCAAGTTTTGCGGCCGAAAAGCATGGTATGAGGTATAACCTGGTAGTGCTGGGGTGCTCTCAGGAGCCTTGAACCAGGTTTCTGTTACTGCACAGATATCAATGTTCTCCATGCTAAGGAGAGTTTCGAGTGCGTGGATCTTGAGGTTTAGACTTCTGGCGTTGAGTAGCATTACTCTTAGTTTCTTATCCCTTGTGATACCTATGGAGGTGGGTTTGTCTTTTGAGCCTTGCCTAAAAAAGGCACTATGGGGTAGCAAGAGCCTTTGCCAATATCTGAAAGCCCAGGGGTGACAGGTGCAAGCCATCCCTAGCGAAGCATCGTGGCTTGTCGAGCATGTCATCCCAGGCTGACAGGCATTGATCCCCTTTGAATGACACCAATACTTAAGCCAATTGTTGAAATTGATCATCTTGTCTTCATATTGTGGCATCATTCTTGGTGAGGGTAAGATGCTACTCAAGGTCAGGGTCATACCGGCCTGGGCTACATGCTCAGAGAGCTCCTCTATGTCTCTTTTCATGTAGTCCAGGGAGGTACGTCTCAGGTCATTGACACCAGCATGGACAATGACTGAGTCATATTTGTACTTGCCTTGGAGTGACCTGAGTGCTTGTGTTGTGTGGCAGATCCTAGCGCCCGACAGGCAGCTCACCGTGACCTTCTCCTTGTTCAGCCTGGTGAGCGGAACGTCAGTGTGCCTGACGATAGAGTCACCTATTACAAGTGTATCAGGTGTGTTGTTTAGCCTTATGGGCTGTGACTGTTCAGCACACTGGCTTTGTGAGTTATGTGTTGCATGTGTTTTGTTTTGGGGTAGCGGTTGCTTGGGTGTCTGCTTTGAAGGTCTCTGCTGCTTAGGCAGATTTTTATTTAGAGCCTCCGATTATGTTTTTGTGTGTTTATGTGTTTGGTTTGCTGTCGTGGGAGGTCTATGTGAGACTGGAATTGTAGTGAGTGTGGTTTCCTTCTCCTCCTGACTGGTTACGCCAGTACGGAGTTGAGAGAGCTTAGACTCCAGTTTGGCTATATGGTTGCATCTCTCACATGTGCTGGAATTTGTTGGGAGGAGGAGAGGGTTGTCTGTGTACATGAGGCACTTGTAACATTGCCTCAAGATTCCCAGATTCACCAGCTGGACTGGAGAGGAGATTGACAACTGACCTTTGAACATGCTAGAATAGTATTGGGAATTCCTTTATAATTGAAAAAAGGGCCAATGGGGAACAAGGTACTCAACGGGAGTTTGTGAGGGTGTAGTGCTTTTAATTTTTTAGTGCTGACTTAGTAAGCAAGTGCCAGGTAACTTAAATGCAATGTTTTACAGGTAACTTAAATGCAAAAACAACAAACAGTAACTTTCTTTCAAGTGAAACAAGAAAATAAGTACAGTAAGCAATGCAGATATCACTAGGGATCCACAGAAGCGCTGAAAAGCCGCATTTTAGGTGAAATTAGCATTTCAGGGACATAACAAGCAAACAAACAACAAGCATACAAACAAAGCTAGATTCAGCAGGCCTGGATCTAGTCTATGCTACAGCAAACAAGGTGTACCAATTTCAGTAAGAAACAGTTCAAATATGCAGGCACTATAAGCCTTTAACCAGAAATTCCCAGCTCAGAAGGGCAGAGTCCAGCCTCTCCTCCCACAAGAGTGCAGACCACGAACCTTCTTAATGTAAAATAACTGGCCTGAAGCCCAAGTGCTTAAACCAGAACTAATACACTTTTAGAATAACAGACACTGAGCCCTCAATCAGCAGTTCCCAACTTAGAAGGATGTAAGCTACCTGTCCTGCCACCACAGTGCAGGCCACAAACCTTCCTAATGTAAAACAACTGGTCTGAAGCCCAAGTGCTTAATCCAAAAGACTTAGAATGATAGCTACACTTTAATCAAGTTACTTCCAAGCAGTAATAAATACAATTGAATAGTTTAAAGAATGCCTGGATTAGTGCTCAAATTATACAAACAAAGCTAGATTCAGCAGGCCTGGATCTAGTCTATGCTACAGCAAACAAGGTGTACCAATTTCAGTAAGAAGCAGTTCAAATATGCAGGCACTATAAGCCTTTAACCAGAAATTCCCAGCTCAGAAGGGCAGAGTCCAGCCTCTCCTCCCACAAGAGTGCAGACCATGAACCCTTTTAATGTAAAATAACTGGCCTGAAGCCCAAGTGCTTAAACCAGAATTAATACACTTTTAGAATAACAGACACTGAGCCCTCAATCAGCAGTTCCCAACTTAGAAGGATGTAAGCTACCTGTTCTGCCACTACAGTGCAGACCACAAACCCTCTCAGTGCAAAACAACTGGTCTGAAGCCCAAGTGCTTAAACTAAAAGGCTTAGAATGAGTTACACCAAGCATTAATAAATACAATTGAGTCCTTTTAAGATGACGCAAAATCAAAATAAAGTAGGAAGAAATACAAATACAGTTAAAGCAGATACATTTTTTTTTTTTTTTTTTGGTTGGGAGAGTTAATTATGGAGGTGTGATAAGATGTTAAGTGAGCGAGAAGCGTGCAGGGTTAAGTGAGCAAGAAGCGTGCAGGGTTAAGTGAGCGAGAAGCATGCAGGTAAGAAGAGTAAATATGGCTGAGCAGTGCGAGTTGTGTGGTGGAGTAAGGGGGGTGTAATTGGGGAAGTTGAGTCAGAGGTAGAGTAGCCTTGATTGATAGAAAATTTGTGGGAGTGGAAATGGTTAAGATAAATGTAGATGTAGTGAGGGCTTGTGGGATTTGGGGGCAGGGTGGGGCATGTAGTGAGCCTGTGTGAAGCATGGGTGAACGGAGCGGAGCCTAATCCTCAAGCAAAGGATAGTTAGGTACGTTACTCTGCTGTATAGGACTTTTAGGCTTTCCTTGTTTAATTCACCATCCTTGTTTTAATTAAGACAAACTTATCTGTATGGTAGATAGGTTTTAGGGTAGACTGTGTTGTTACACTAACTTTCTGGTAAGGGAGCAAGAGGGAGCTTAGACGTAGAAGAGTGAGGTGAAAAACCTAGCGTTGGCCCGATCGAGTGCACACAGCCCTTTCATGTAACAGTTTAGGCAGAAAAAAGGGGGTCTATATTATATGTTCAAAGTTTTATAACTTTGAACATTAAAATATTGAATTTAAATGTTTGAAGTTATAAAACTTCAAACATATGTAAAAAAAAAAAAAAAAAAACCCAAAACTAACGGCTGTAGGCAAGCCCCTTGCACTCCCACCCCCCCATTCTTTAAATATAACAACTCCAAGACCGCACTACAGTCTTCCCTTTACTGCACTATAGTGCAGTCTCAGAGTTGGTATATTTAATGAGCGGGGGGTGTGGGGGCTGCAGGGTGGCTTGCCTCCCTGCCTACACTAGTCAGGTAAGTTCCGTTTGTTTTTTTTTTGTTTTCTTTTTTTATTATATGTTCAATGTTTGAAACTTCAAACATTTAAATTTGATTATTTAATGTTCGAAGTTTTCAAACTTCAAACATATAATATAGACGCAAAAAAAGGCACATGCACTTTGATTATATTGGTTATAGACGCAAACACTTTTGCCTGCAAAATTTCCCTTAGTACGCCACTGGTGCTCCATCGGTGAGTTCTCGTGATTGTCCCTTACTGACATGTGATACATCCAGTGAAGCTCTTGAGGTACCAACACAGATCCTACCCACTAGCCCTTCGTATTTTTTGTCCATTTCTCCTGTCCTCTACTTTACCTGGTCCTTCCTGTCCTCTCCTTATTTTCTGACCACATCAACTTACTTAGCATTATGGATGGACATTTTCCCACAGTTTCTCCAGCCAACCTGGTCAGCATGGGCATCCAGAGGCAATGTAGCAATTGCCTAATGTACACTGACAACGCACTTCTAGTCCACACAAATTCGTTATGTGAGAGATGCATCTATATCAAGAACCTAGAATCCAAGCTCTCTGCCTCACCAGTCAGTTCATCTGATACTAAGCAGGTTGTCAGCATGCACACTTCACCTCCTGCACCTCCCAAACCAACAACACATAAACCTACACATATGGAGGCCCTTACAACCAGCTTACCTAAACATCAGAGACCTTGCAAACACTAGCACACTTCACATAATACATTCTCTGCAGAACAATGTACATATAATATTTCACACACCAGTGTCTCACCAGTCAAGCCCCCAAGGCATAACACAAAAAAAAATCTAGTAATCAAGGAGTCTCAGTCCTCACCACTGGCAACAGCTAGGAGACATACACATTGGGAGCATGACAAGTACACACACAGTAAAGTGCAATTTCCCTTGAAAGCACACAGAGATCACAAGTCAGTCTGGGGCTGGTTTCTCCCTCTTTCTCCAGATCCCCAAAAAGACACCCCACTGGCACAGCTATAGGGTTAAGATATCAGCTGAGAGGATAAGCCAAGACCTCCAGTACCCTTTCTGTCCCACCAGTGCTTCATATCCCTGCCCAAGTACCTGACACACACACACACACACACACACACACACACACACACACACACACACACACACACACACACACACACACACACACACACACACTTTGAGATTTGATTTACATACAAGCACACGCACGCGCGCACGCGCGCACACACACACACACACACACACACTTAAAAAAGGCTGGCACAGGTTTGCTAGCTATGCCCCCCTTCTGCACAGACTATAAGGTAGTTGTCACTGCCACCAACCCCTCCTTATTGGCTACTATAAGGCCCTTACAAAGGGTGTCCAATCCTACTGTGTAATGTTACTATTAATCCAAATGGTAGTCTGACCAAGACTTGCAAGGCTATTTTAGGAGTGGCCTGTACAGTGTCACCAAATACATATGCAAGTACTCTGAACTTAAATATGTCTCACAAATATCAGCCACAAAGATAGGTTTAAATATATTTAATAATAAATAATAAAAGAACAAGACAATACTCAGTAAATCAACACAGTAACTTCAGAGTTCAAAATCACAGGAAATATTTTAAAAGAACATTGCAGGACAGTCTTAAATAAATACAGAGAACACCTAAACTACTCTTTACTACATTCCTGGCGATATCTAAAAGGGATATTATGCCCTAAATCTTACTTTCAGCAAGGCAAGTGCAGATGTTGATGATGAGTGGATGTTCTTGCTATGTCCAAGACAAAATACAAAATGCTCCTTTTCTCTCTGAGAGCTTGGATGACATCACTTTTTGTCACCTGACTTTAGTTCCCAGGCTAAAACAGAAACTAACCGAATTTAACACCTCTGCGTTAAAAATACATATCTCTCAGATATTTGTTCAGATCTTGGAAGTCGCAAAACAATAAAACTCTTTTACATTTTATACCTAGTAATTACTCTCCAAAACAATACAAAAAACTTTTAGCTCTAGACATCATGTATGCTACACTGAAAATAAGAGAGAACTTTTATAGCACAATCCTAAAGCAGTATAATTTCAACTTATTTTCTTGAAGTTTTGCAAGTTAACCCTTTATGTTCTAGTTTCTACTGTTAAAACATACATTTGCACAGGTATATAGTTTATATGCATTTCTGTTCAGTCAGCAGGGCATGCTGTGGTTACATTTTAGCTCAGTATATAACATACAGTTTTGTATAAATCATATCAATATTCACAAATGACACAGAATTACTTACAAAATTCCAGATAGCTGGGCTGGCCCTATTTACCTATAGCACATTTCTCCCCCCCAAAAATACTCATGCTACTTTTTTAGTGACCTTTGAGAAATGTTGCTTGAGAGAGTTGAGCCTATCTGGGAATACCTTACCCCATTCCTTGTCTTGAGATCCCATCTGTGTTGGCATTGCTAACCCCACTGCAGTGCTGCACTGTCATAGCATATGCTTGCAACCCTAGGCTCCACCTTAGTAACTTGGCATTTTGCTGGCTGGCTCGATGTACCCATGTCAAGGGATTGTGGTCTGTAACTACAGTGAATTTCCTTCCATACAGATAAGGCTGAAGTTTCCGCAGTGCCCATACTATGGCTAGGCATTCCTTTTCTACAGCTGCATAGCATTTCTCCCTGGATTGGAGCCTATGACTGAGATATTTCACTGGGTGCTCTTCTCCCTCTGAGGAAACTTGGCTAAGTACAGCCCCCACCCCATGGTTTGAAGCATCCACCTGCACAACAAATTCTTTGCTGTAATCTGAACTGCCTAACACAGGGGGTCCTCCAAAAGCTCATTTAAGCTTCTGAAATGCCTGCTGACATGCTGGGGTCCACACTACCTTGTATGGCTTATTTTTCCTTGTCAGGTCTGTGAGGGGAGGAGCTATGGTACTATAATTGGAGACAAACTTTCTGCAGTACCCTGCTGTCCTAAGAATGCCCTCACCTGCTTTTTGGTAACAGGGGCAGGCCATGCCTGAATGGCGTCCACTTTGGCAGGTTCTGGACTGATCTTACCACTCCCCACTCTATGTCCCAGGCAGGAGACCTCTGCCATACCCATCTCACATTTGCTGGGCTTAATGGTCAACCCTGCCCTCTATAGTCTGCCCAGCACCTCCCTGACATGCTGAGGGTACTCTTGCCAGGAATGGCTGTATATAGCAATATCATCTAGGTAAGCAAGGGCAAAATCTCCTGCTCCTGCTAGGATATGATCTACCAGCTTTGGAATTTACTGGGGCATTTTTCATTCCAAAGGGCATCTTTGTGAACTCATACAATCCAAAAGGCTGACCTCTGTCTAGCACTGGGAGTCAAGGGCACATGCCAGTAACCCTTGGTAAGATCAGTGGTGGTAAGATACTTAGCCCCATCCAGCTGCTCTAGGGCTTCATCTGTCCTAGTCATGGGGTAAGCATCTGACTCTGTGTGACTATTTCATTTCCTGTAGTCCGCACAGAACCTGGTGCTGCCATCCTTCTTTAGAACCAACACCACTGGGGAGGCCCAGGGACTGTTGGACACTTGAATTACCCCTAGTTCCAACATTTCCTGTATCTTCTCCCTCAGAGTCTGTTTGACTCTCTCAAGCACCCTATAAGGGGCCTGCTTAATAGGCTTTTGGGGTCTTGTAGCCAAAGGGTGCTGCACCAGGTGGGTGCACCCTGGTTTCCCAATGAACATGCCCCCAAACTCCTGTAACACTGCTCCAACTTCTGGAACCTGGGTAGGGGATAACTGCTGGGACTTTGCTACCCCTTTCACTGAGATGTCAGTTTAAGACTCACTGAAGAGATCAGTCACTATATCCCCCTCAAAATCCTCCTGCCATCCACTGCAAATACTCAGCACAAGGTCCTCTCTATCATGGTAAGGCTTCATCATGTTAACATGGTACAATTTGTGCCCCTGCCATCTGCCTAGCAGTTCCACCATGTAGTTAACATCACTGACCTTCCTTACCACCTTGTAGGGTCCCTCCCAAGCAGCTTGCAGCTTGTTGTTTCTGACAGGAATGAGAACCATTACCTGCTGCCCTACAGTATACTCTCTAGTTCGAGCATTCCTGTCATACTAGTCCTTTTTTGCTGTTGGGATTCTTCCAGGTTCTCCTGGGCCAAGCCTATGAGTTCCCTGAGCCTTGTCCTGAGGTTTAGGACATATGCCACAACAGACTCCTGGTGAGATTCACACTCACCCTCCCACTCATCTCAAATCAAATCTAGAAGTTCCCTCACCCTATCCCCATACAGCAACTCAAAAGGTGAGAAAATGTGGCTTCTTGGAGTACCTCTCTGTAAGCAAACAACAGAAGGGGGCAACTATTTGTCCCACTCCCTCTTAAACTGGTCTGCAAATGCCAGAAGCATCATCTTGAGTGTACAGTTTAACCTCTCAACAAGACCATTAGCCTGGGGTGGTAAGGGGTGGTCTTTAGGTGCTTCACCCCACAGTACTTCCACAGACAAGCCAGCAGGTCTGACATGATATTGGCATCTCTGTCAGTCAGTATTTCTTTTGGGAAACTTACCCTGCTGAAAATATCTAACAAAGCATTTGCCAGCTTTTCTGCCTCATTGGAGGATAGGGCCACCACTTCAGGATATCTAGTAACATAATTTACTACCACTAGGATATACTTTTTCCCTGTGGAACTTGGGGTATTGAGAGGCCCCACAATATCCATAGCTACCCTCTGACATGGCTCCTCAACCACAGGCAAAGGCATCAAAGGAGCTTTCACCTTGTCTCCTGCCATTCGTACCTTTTGGCACAGCTCACAGGTCCTGCAGTACCCTGTTACATCTCTGGAAATCCCAGGCCAATAAAAGTTCTGCATAATACATCTCTTTGTATGTTTTATGCCTGTATGATCTGCAAAGGGAATATCATGGGCTATGGCTCGAAGTGCCAGATGGTAGGCTCTGGGCACTACCAACTGCTGTATTCTCTCACCCTCTAGCCTCCCTCAGGGGTCCACTCTCTATACAGTAACCTTTTGTCCCAGTATACAGATTCCCCCTTCCCTTGAGAATCAGGTGCCTCACTAGCTATTGCCTCAGGCCTTGCAATGTAGGGTCTGAGAGCTTAGCCTGTCTCAACTCTGTACTTGTAACCCTTCCCGAGCTCGCCTTCCGCAGGAAGTCTGGTACCCTCTGACAGCGGTGCCTCACTGTCAGCCTGGGTACTACTACTACTCACTTCTGCCCTTGCAGTCACTCTGTCCAAGGGAACATCAGTATGCACAAGCTGCTGTAGCTCACCTTCAGTCTCACTGTTACCACGTAGCTCCCTCCCTGAAGTAATCACCTCACCAGTCCTGGCAGCAAGTGTGTGGTCTGTCTGGGTCTCCCCCAGGCTACCAGACCCATATGCTTGACTCCAAGCCTGACCGCATATAATGGCATGCACACAAAGTACTGCATTATCAAAATAATTCCCTATC
The DNA here is from genome assembly GCF_019279795.1 of Protopterus annectens. Lineage (NCBI taxonomy): Eukaryota > Metazoa > Chordata > Ceratodontiformes > Protopteridae > Protopterus > Protopterus annectens. The sequence continues at coordinate 966,621,651 of NC_056733.1, read as the reverse complement.
AGGACATATGCAGGGATATCCTCAAACACACCTACATGCTTGCTTACTTTTCCCCCTTCCAGTCAAGGTGAACCCTAGCCAAAGGTATTTGGAATGGGGTCCCTCCTAAAGCTCTGACTGGAGTAGACTGCCCAAGCAAGTAGTGCTCCTCTTTAACCATTGCAGGCTTCACAATGGTTAGGTCAGAGGCTGTGTCTCTCTTAGCGGTGCCTTCTTTCCCATCCACTAAGATAGGATATGACCTCTTGTGGTAGTTTGGTACCCTTGTTGTCTCAAGATGACTTGCTGCTGGCATTTTGTCAATCCCACTTACTGGCTCTCCCACCTTTTGTTCCCCACCTTGCCTCCGTGGACATCTATATGCTACATGGCCCCACTGGTTGCAGTTAAAACATTTAACACTTGGTCTTGGACATGTGCCTGGACTAGTGGCTTCCCCTGCTACTGGGGGGGCTCTGTTAGGACAGTCTGGGCTGCCCACCATGGGTTCCCTTAGACTCATGAGCAGCACTGGGTGTCCATTTCCTGTGCAGTGATGCCCTGCTTGCTAAGTATAGGTCTCCCTTCTTCCCCAACTCATCTGCAGTAGTGCATTGTCTATCAGCTAACCAGATTCTCATGTCCTCAGCAAAGCGCCACGGGCTTGTTCCCTCACCAAAATGTCTGCCAGCCCTTCAAAAGTGGTGACCTGACATCCATTCACCCACCTATGAAACAAATGCTTAGTTCAGCAACATATTCACACACACTTCCATGTGCCTTGCATCTATGCTCACAAAACATTTTTCTATAAGCTTCAGGTTTTAACTTAAAACATTCTAAAAGACAGTTTTTTACAATATTATAATTTAAGCAATTAGTATCAGACAGTTTAGAAATAGCAGTTACAGCTTTACCATTGAGTAAGGGGGTCAGGAACCATACCGAGAGCCCTTGGTCAACATTATACTGTTTACATACCCTTTTAATCATATGAATGCAACTATCAAAATTATCCTGTCTGTAAATTGTGGAAGAAATTTACTGATCTTTGTTGCTTCTGGGTTTTGGTTACTCCCTTCCCCATTACCTCCATGACCCTGGCAATGAGTCAGCATCTTCTTTTCATGTTGCCTCTGCCTCTCCTTCTCAGCCTCCAGCCATCACAGTTTCTCATTTTCCTCAGTCTCAGGATGTTGCAGTTTCTCATTTTCCTCAGGCTCTGAATGTCTCAGTCTCTCTGCTGCATCTATTTCCAAATGCTTGGCCTCCAGCTCGACTCTCTTTAACTCCATGCAGATTTTTAAGTGCTTTGTGGAAAGGTTGAGCTGTCCATTTTCTGAGAGTTGTACATCTCCAGGGCCAGCCTGGTTGTTCATAGGTTTATAGGTTCATAGATTCATAGGTGTGTACTAGGCTAATGAACCTGGAGCCTTTGCAAGCCTAGCTCATGCAACACATAGCCCTTCTAAACCCACACCACCAACACCCACACATAGCAACATTAAATCCACATATGCAGAAGCCCTTAACTGTAACCTGCCCAAGCAACAAGGACCTCCGAAGCTGAAACGCAACCAAACACCAATCACAACCAAAGTGTCACATAGCTCACAACACCAGTGTGCCACCCAGCAACAGCCCTTAAGGCAAGACAACATACCTAACTCTTTAGTCACAGGTGACTCTATAGTCCGGCTCACTAATCCCACTCACCAGGCTAAACAGGGAGAAAATTACAGTCAGCCGCCTGTCAGGGGCCAGGATCCACCACATAATGCATGCACTCAAGTCACTCCACAGCAAATACAAATATGACTCTGTCATTATCCATGTTGGAGTGAATGACTTGAGATGTACCTCCCTGGACTATATGAAAAAAGACATCGAAGAGCTCTAAGATCATGTGGCCCAGGCAGGTATGACCCTAGCCCTGAGTAGCATCCTGCCTTCACCCAGAATTATACCACAATATAAGGATAAAATGACTGACTTCAACAATTGGCTAAGCTTCTGGTGTCATTCAAAGGGGATCCAGTATCTGTCTGCCTGGGATGACATGATCGACAGACCATGATGCTTTGCCAGAGATGGTCTGCATCTGTCGCCCCTGGGATTCAGGTTACTGGCTAAGGCTCTTGCCACCCCTATAGTGCCTTTTTTAGGCAAAGTTCAAAGGACAAAACCACCACTGTAACAGGTACAAGCATGCAAATTCTGAAGGTAATGCTACTCAATGCTAGAAGTCTAAATCTCAAAATGCATTCTCTCGAGGCACTCCTAAAAATGGAGAACATTGATATCTGTGGAGTAACTGAGACCTGGTTCAAGGCTCCAGAGAGTACCCCTGCAATACCAGGCTACAACTCTTACCACAATTTTCGGCCACCAAACCAGGACCGAAACACTGGAGGAGTGTTCATATTCACCAAGGATATTCACACCACCAGGCTAGTTGCCCAACACAATGCATCTGAAATTCTCCAGGTGCAACTAACACTAGGTAAGACTGCAATCCAAACTGTAGCATGCTACAGATCCCCCACCATGCCCCAAGATTCTCACTATACCTTTTTAAACATAATGGAAAATATTAAGATACAACCAAACACCCTAATACTGGGTGATTTCAACTACCCTGCCATTAACTGGGAAAACTACTTGTGTACCAACACCTTTGCCCAACGGTTCTTGGAATTCATAAATTCCAATGCCTTGGATCAACTAATCCATATTCCCACCAGGGGGTCCAATATCCTAGATCTGACCATAAGCTAATCACTCTTAACATCCACATCCCCCCCACCCCCCAGTAAGGAAACCTCCATAAAAAACTTCTCCAAAGCCAACTTCTTGCTACTCAAGTCAGAAGTGACAAACATCATGACATCCATGCAGACGGGAACTGAAGGTTCGACTGCTGAGTCCTACACTAAGGCACTGTATGAGCACATCCACTCATGCATAAATCGTGCCATCCCAAATAGAACCAAGATGCTCTCCGGCAAAAAAAGGAAGCCAATCTGGTGGTCCCCTGCCAAAAACAAACTTTACAACAAAAGGAAGAAACTGCTGCAGAAAAGAGGAAAGTCCCAGGATGCAAAAAACTCCCTTACCAGCCTTAGTAAGAAGCTGATATCCCTCATAAAATCCTCCAAAGCTAGTTCTGAAAATAAAATTGCCAAAGATTCCAAAGACAACCACAAGGCATTCTATAACTATGTCAAGAATCAAAATGGCAATGCGCAGATCTGCTCTGAGCTACAATAGAATGACATCAAATATACTGATCCCAAGGATATTGCCAGTATCCTGGCAGATCAATTCAGTGCTGACTTCACCCCCCTTTCGGCCCCTAAATGACCCATCTCAATACTGGAAGATTGCCAAATTCCAGTAATAATGGCCACACTGGTAAAAAATGCACTCTACAAATCTAAGAGTACAGCATCCATGGGACCAGATGACATCCCGGGCTGTGTACTACATGAACTACAAAATGAACTGGCACCTCACCTAAGTGTCATGTTTAATCATAGCCTCGCCTCAGGCTTCATGCCCACTGAGTGGCACACAGCTACAGTTATCTTACTCCACAAAGGGGGATCCACCTTGGATCCCGGGAACTACCACCCCATCAGTCTGATGAGCCTGATCTGCAAGGCCATGGAACATATTATCATGGAACTTATAAACAAAGACATTCGCAACCTTCAAACACTGGACCCCACCCAGTTTGGGTTTGTGAAGGGCCGATCTTGTCTCCTGAACCTGACTGACTTCTTCGAATCAGTCTCCAGAGCTGTGGATGAGGGTAAGGTGGTCCAGATAGCCTATCTGGACCTCACCAAGGCTTTTGACACCATCTCCCACTCTGGAATCATAGATAGACTTACTAAGCTGGGCATTAATCCCTACGTCACTCGATGGGTTGCCAACTGGCTTACTGACAGAACCCACACTGTAAAAGTAGCCAACTCCAAATCCAGCTCCAGACAAGTGACAAGTGGAGTACCTCAGGGTTCAGTCCTGGGACTGCTCTTGTTTGGCATCTACTTCTCTGAAGTACAGGCCAACACTAAGGGACTCTGGCTAACAAAGTTCACAGATGACTGCAAACTGGGAGCCATTATTGAATCCCCAAATGATGTGTATACTCTACCAAAGGGTCTTACAGAAAAAGATGCTTGGTGCCACTGCCATGGGCTCAAGCTCAATGCCAAGAAATGTATAGTTATCCCCTTTTGGAAAAAACATGTACCCATGAATTACCACATAGGTGGAAGTACACTAAACACCAAAAGTGTGATAAGAGACTTAGGGACACAGGCGGACAGTGGTCTCACCTTCGATAACCACATCACCACAACAGTCAGGAAATCCTTCTATGTGGCACACCTCATCACTAAGGGCTTTTCATCCAGAAAACAGGAGGCAATTGTCCCATTGTACTCATCCATCATTAGACCCATTATAGAATACAACACCCTGTTTGGTATGTACCTCTCAAGACATCTGCAACAACTGGAAAGGCCACAGAAATAACTCACTAAAAGAATCACAGGCCTAAAGCAGATGCCCTACGCTGACCACCTTAAAAAACTCCAGCTATACTCTGTCTCATATCGTGTACTCAGAGGCAATCTCTGCTTAACATACAAGGCCATGTCAAACCCAGAGCTATTGGACATGCTACACTTAAAGAAATCCCAATCCCTCAGAGCCACATGCTCCAGGGATCTAAACCTTGTCATCACAATAAACAAACATGCTGGAGGAATAGGTTCTTGACCCAGAGACTCCCCAGACTCTGGACTAGTCTGCCCATACATGTCAAGCAGAGTGCCTCTTTGCCCTCTTCAAAAGGAACATTGACAATTGTATGGGAGAAAGGAAATTCACCCCGGGGATCACTTCAGTCGCCCTGCTAGACAGGGGTCCAGGGAAGTAAATAGCATGGGAAGAAATAGCCAGGGAATTGTTATGGCTAGGCTTGTATAGACCCTAGAGCCAATAGACTACTACCAGCCTATGAACCTATGAACCCAAAGAAGTGTCCTGACATCATGCCGCCCAACATTAGTTCCCAGTGCTTCTATCAAGTAGAGCCACTGGAGTGATCCCCGGGGTGAACTTTCTATTTCCCATCCACTCATCAAGATTTCCCTTAAAAAGGGCCAGTGAGGTGCTCTGCTTTACATGTATGGGAAGTCTATTCCAAAGCATGGCAGTCACTGGGTTATGAACCTGTCCCTCCAGCATGTTCTGTTAATTGTAGTAATGAGGTTGAGGTCTCTGGAACGTATGGTGCGGAGGGATTGGGATTTCTTTAGATGTAGCATTTCTAACAGAGCTAGGTCAGATATGGCTTTGTAAGTCAAGAAGAGATCACCTCTTAGTAGACGATATGAGACAGAGAATAGCTGGAGTTTTTTGAGTCTGTCTGTGTAGGAGATGTGTTTAAGGCCTAGGATCCTCTTCATGAGGTACTTTTGTGGCCTTTCCAGCTGTTGCATGTGTCTAGTGAGGTACATGCCAAATGGGGTATTATACTCGATGATTGACCTAATGAGGGAAGAGTAGAGAGAGATGATGGCCTCTTTCTTCCTGGGTGCAAAACCCTTGGTAATGAGATGTGCCACATACAAGGACTTTCTGACCGCAGTGACAATGTGGTGGTCAAAAGAGAGACTGCTGTCAACCTTTGTCCGTTATCTCTTATACCGCCTTCGGTGTTCAGTGGGCTCCCATCAATGTGGTAATTAGTGGGAACTGAGTTTTTCCCAAAGGGGATGACAATGCATTTTTTGGCATTAAGCTTAAGGCCATGGTTTTGACACCAATCATTGGTCTCAGTGAGGCCCTTCTGTAGGATGTCTACATCACTTGGGGAGTTAATAATGGCTCCCAGCTTGCAGTCATCTGAGAACATGGTCAGCCAGAGTTCCTCTGTGTTGGCCTGGACTTCTGAGAAGTAGATGCCAAACAGGAGAGGACCCAGGACCAATCCCTGTGGGATTCCACTCGTGACTGGTTGGCAATCTGACTTGGAGTTGGCTACTTTCACACTGTGGTTTCTAGCTGTGAGCCAATTTGCAACCCACCTAGTGATATAGGGGTTGATGCCTAGTTTGGTGAGTTTATCAATAATTCCTGACTGGGGAATGGTATCAAAGGCCTTGGCCAGATTGAGGTAGGCTGTATGAACTGCCTTGCCCTCATCCACAGCTCTGGTGACTGACTCAAAGAAGTCAACCAGAATGAGCAGGCATGATCTACCCTTCACAAAACCAAATTGTGTGGGATCTAGAGTTTGGAGATTCCCTATATCATTGTTAATTAGGTCCATGATGATGTGCTCCACAGCCTTACATATCAGACTCGACAGGCTAATGGGGCGATAATTCCCAGGGTCTGTAGTCACTCCGCCTTTATGGAGATGGATGACTGTAGCAGTGCGCCATTTAGTAGGGACAAAGCCTGAGGTGATGCTGTGATTGAACAGGTAGACACATGTGGTGCCAGTTCACTTTGTAGTTCATGTAGAACTCATCCAGGGATATTGTCAGGTCCCATGGAAGCTGTATTCTTGGTCTTGGGCAATGCAGCTTTAACCTGTGCTGCAGTAATGCTGAGTGCCTGGCATTCCTCCAGTATTGGGATTGGCCCTTTAGGGGGGGGAGAGAGAGGTAAACTTGGCACTGAATCTGTCAGCCAGTATGTTGGCAATATCTGTTAGCTCAGTATAGGAGGTACCATTGTGCAGTAACTCAGAGCAAACCTGGGTATTGCAGTGGAGATTCTTGATATAACTATCGGAGGTTTTTTGTGGTTGTTTGTGTCTGCCACAATTCTGCCTTCATAGCTGGCTTTAGAGGTTTTGATGAGGGATCTTAACTTTTTGTTGAGGCTAAAAAGGGAGATTTTCCAGTCTTGAGACTTCACCTTTTTCTGTAACAGTTTCTTCCTTCTGTTGTAGAGTTTATTAATGGCAGGGGACCACCAGATTGGCTTCCTTTTTTTTGAGGAGACTGTGTTGGTTCTGTTGTGTAAGGCTAGTTCCATGCATTTATGTATGTGTTCATACAGTGCACTGGTATATGATTCAGCAGTCATGCATCTATTTTCCATTGAAATGGGTGCCGTGAAGTTAGCCATTTCTGTTTTTAGAAACCCAAAGTCAGCCGTGGAGAAGTTTTTCATGGTGGTTACTTTTGTGGGGGTTGTGGGTGACATGTGGATTTCCATGGTGATTAGTTTGTGGTCAGATCTAACCAGGGAGGAATTGACTATTGGTGTAGAAAATGGTTGCCCATGTTTGTAATAACCAAGTCAAGGATGTTGCTTCCTATAGTGGGGGTAAGAATGAGCTGGTCCAGGGAATTGGAATTGATGAATTCCAGGAAGCGTTTGGCCAGTACATTGGTGCATGAGTAGTTTTCCCAGTTGATGAAGGGGTACTTGAAGTCACCTAGTATGAGAGTGTTGGGTTGGACCCTAACAGCTTCCAGGGTGCTTAGGAATGTGGAGTGAGAGTCTTGGGTCATGGTTGGGGACCTGTAGCAGGCTACAACCTAAATCGCCATCTTACCCAATGTTAGTTGTACCTGAAGTATCTCAGATGCATTATGCTGGGCTACTAGTCTGGAGGTGTTCTTAACCTTTGTGAATATGGAGAAACCACTGATTTTGGAGCTTCGATTCAAAGGTGTGGAATACGTTATAACCTGGTAGAATAGGGGTGCTTTCTGCTGCTTTAAACCAGATCTCCATTACAGCACCAATGTCGATGTTCTCCATTTTGAGGAGTGCTTTGAACAAGTGCATCTTCAGATTTACACTTCTAGCACTGAGCAGCATGACTTTCAGATTGCATTTATTTATAGCTGTTATGGTGGTAATTTGGTCTTTGGAACATCACCTAAAAAAGGCACTAGAGGGGTGGCAAGATCCTAAGCCAGTGTCCGGAAACCCAGGGGGTGACAGATGCAGGCCTGGTCTGTGATGTAGCTGTGCCTAAAGATTCAATCATTTCTGCCTTAGTCAGGTTTCCATGCACCAGTCCTTTAGCCTGGCACATCTCAGCCCACTGGCTCTTTGTCAGCTTGCCGTACTCCTCTACTGACATGCCTGCCTGCTCTCCCTGACTAACTAAGCTAGCAAAAAAATAAAACAATTGTGATCCTTAGGTCGCTGGTGGATGGCGCAGTAGTGCAGCAGTAGCATTGTCACCTCATAACAAGAGGTTCTCCAGTTTGATTCTCAGCTGGGGTGTCTTCTGTGCGGAGTCTGCATGTCCTCCCTGTAGGTTTCCTCCAGGTGCTCCGGTTTCCTCCCACATTCCTCCACTGAAAATCGGCTTTGTTCCAATTTGGACTTTCCTGGTTAACAAATGTTAAATAAATAAATTAATTAATTAATAAACAAACAAACAAATAAATAAAGAAATATGAAACTCTGAATGTTCATTGTGTGGCTGATTCAGAGTACAGGTACCTTCAGTGACCACTGTACACAGGCTACAGGAATTCAATATCCACACCACTATAAGTTAATTAATATGTGATGTGGCTATTGCACTGCCAACCAATTAATATGTAATGTGGATATCCCACCACTGTCCACCAATTAATATGTGACGCCCCTGCACTGGCCCAGTAATTAAGGAGCCTCAGTCCTCACCAGAATAGCTATGGGATGTACACACACAGTAAAGAGCAATTTTCCTTAAGAGCACACAGAGATCACAGTCCGTCTAGGGCTGGTTTCTCCCTCTTTCTCCAGAACCCCAATAAGACACCCCACTGGCACAGCTACAGGATTAAGATCTCAGCTGAAAGGCCAAGACAAGACTTCCAACACTCTCCCTGTCCCACCAGTGCTTCATGTCCCTGCCTAAGTAGCAGACACACACACACACACACACACACACACTTTGAGATTTGATTTATATACAAATACACCACACACCTGTGGAAGGCTGGTACAGGTTTAATAGCTATGCCCTCTTCTTCCCAGACTATAAGGTAGTTTTCACTGCCACCAACCCCTACTTATCAGCTACTATAAGGCTCTTACAAACAGTGTCCGATCCTACTGTGTAATGTTACTTTTAATCCAAATGGTAGTCTGACCAAGTACTCTAAGAGCTTAAATATGCCTCACAAATAACCACAATGGTAGGTTTAAATATATGTAATAATAAATAAGAACAAAACAATACTCAGTAAATCAACACAGTAACTTCAGAGTTCACAATCACAGGAAATATTTTAAAACAGCATTACATGACAGTCTCAAATAAATACAGAAAACATCTAAATTACTCTTTACTATATAAAAGACATAATATGCTCTAAATCTTACTTTCAGCAAGGCAAGTGCAGATGGTGATGATGAGTGGATATTCTTGCTATGTCCAAGGCAAAATACAAAATGCCCAGTCTCTCTCTGAGAGCTTGAATGACATCACTTTTTGTCACCTGACTTCAGTTCCCAGGCTATAACAGAAACTAATAGAATTTAACATCTCTGTGTTAAAAATATATCTCTCTCAGATGTTTGCTCAGATCTTGGAAGTTTTAAAACAATAAAGCTCTTTTACATTTTAAACCTAGTAATTACTTCTCTCCAAGACAATACAAAAAACTCTGTCTCTAGACATCGTGTCTACTACACTGAAACTGAGAGAGAATTTTTATAGCACAATCATAAAGCAATCTAATTTCAACTTATTTTTGTGAAGTTTTGTAAGTTAACCCTTTTATGTTCTGGTTTCTACTGTTAAAACATACATTTGCACAGGTATATAGTTTATATGCATTTCTGTAATAAATCAGCAGGGCATGTTGGGGGCTACATCTTAGCTCAGTACATAACATACAGTTCTGTATAAATCATATCAATATTCACAAATGACATAGAATTGTTTACAAAATTCCAGATAGCTGGGCTTGCACTATTTCCCTATATCACAACAGATGCAAACACTTTTGCCTACAAAATTTCCCTTAATACTCCACTGGTGCTCCATCGGTGACTTCTCATGATTGTCTCTTACTGACATGTGATACATTCAGCAAAGCTCCTGAGGTACCAACACAGATCCAACCCACTAGCCCTTCATATTTTTTGTCCATTTCACCTGTCCTCTACTTTACCTGGTCTATCCTGTTCTATGACCACATCAACTTACCTAGCATTATGGACAGACAGTTTCCCACAGTTTTTTTCCAGCCAGCCTAGTCGACTTGGGAATCCTGACACAATGTAGCAATTGCCTCATGTACACTGACAACTCACTTCTTCTAGTCCACACAAATTCATTGTGTGACAGATGCATCCATATCACGAATCTAGAATCCAGGCTCTCTGCTTCACCAGTCAGTTCATCTAATACTAAGCAGGTTGTCAGCATGCACACCTCACCTCCTGTGCCTACAAAACCAACAACACGTAAACCTAAATATGAAAAGGTCCTTACAAGAAGCTTACCTAAATGTCAGAGACCTCACAAACACAAACACAAGCAGGCTTCACAAAATACAGCCTCTTCAGAACATAGTACACATAATATATCACACACCAGTGTCTCACCAGTCAAGCCCCTAAGGCATAACACAAAAACAAACATCTTAGTCATAGGCGACTTAATTGTGAGACACACAGATGTCTCTCTCACCAGGCTGGATAAAAAAAAAGGTCACAGTCAGATGTTTATCGGGTGCCAGAATCCACTACATCACACACACTCTCAAGTCTCTCAATAACAGGCACTGTTATGATTCTGTCATAGTCCATGTTGGTGTGAACGACTTGAGACGCACCTCACTGGACTTGACTGAGCTCTCCGATTATGTGTCTCAAGCAGGTATGTCCCTAGCCTTAAGCAGCATTTTACCTTCACCTAGGATAATACCTCAATACAAAGAAAAGTGATTGGCTTCAAAAATTGGCTTAGTTTCTAGTGTCATTCAAAGGGGATCCAGTATCTGTCAGCCTTGGATAACATAGTTGACAGACATCGATGCTTTGCCAGAGATGGTCTTCATCTGTTGCCCCTGTGATTTTGGTTACTAGATAAGCCTCTTGCCATGCCCATATTGCCTTTTTCAGGCAATGTCACAAGAACAAAATTCCTGATGTAAAAATACTCTCAAAAAACATCTTCAAGGTTAGGCTGCTAAATGCTAGGAGCCTAAACCAGAAATTGCACTGGAAGATGCTGACATTTGTGCAGTTACTGAGACCTGGTTTAAGGCTGCCAAGAGCACCCCAGCTATACCAGGTAACATTTCCTTCCACATGTTCTGACCACAAACCGAAGACATGAGAATTAAAGGAGGTGGTGTAGCAATATTCATTAAAGATAAATATACCTCTAGATTGGTTAAACAGCATAATTCCCTTGAATTACTTCAGGTGCAATTACCTATAGGTAAGATCCTTCTTCTGGTCATTGCCAGCTATATGACCCCCTCCATGAATCAGGACATCCACTCAGCCTACTTGGATCTACTTGAGTCAATCAAGATACAACCAAACACCCTGGTTTTGGGTGACTTTAATTACCCAGCTATAGATTGGGTAAATTATACGTGCTCTAACTCACTTGCCCAAAGTTTCCTGAACTTTGTTAACTCCAATGCCCTGCACAAGCTGGCTGACACACCCACAAGGGGCTCAAACATCCTGGACATGGTGATCACCAACATGGGGGACCACTGCACCACCACTACCAGTGTGTGGCCATCCCTGGTGAGATCTGACCACAAATCAATCTCAGTAGAAGCAACTATAACACAAGAGCCCCCTTAGCAACACCTAGACTAAAAAACTTCTCCAAGGCCAATTACAACCCCTTACATGACGGCATAAATAGCTTCATAGCCCTCCCCCCACTGATGGAGCAGGCACTTATGCTAAGTTCTACACCAATGCTTTATACAAGCATCTGTAAACGTGTATTGACTCTTGCTATATCTGATAGAACCAAAGCAAGATCTTCAAGAAAAACAAACCTGCCTGCTGGACAACTGCCACTAATAGGCTGTACAATAGGAGAAAGAAATTGCTGTCTAAGAGTAGGAAGGAACAGTCTCAAAACTGGAAACACTCCCTCCTCAACTTAAACAAGCAAATAAGACTCCTAGTGAAGTCCTCCAAAGCTAACTACGAATCCAAATTAGATTCCCTAACTAAGGATCACCACAAGGAGGCATTCTTTAGTTACATCCATAACCTCACAGGTAAGGCCCCGATTTGCGCTGAACTTGTAGTTAATGGTACTACATATATAGAACCTGTGGATATAGCAAACCTGCTGGCTGACAGGTTCAGTGAAACCTTCACTCTCCTGTCCCTGCCACATATACCCCAAAGCATCCCTAATAACTGTCCCCCACCTAGTATCTCTGAGAAGCAGGTCTTAAATGCCCTCTCCAAGGCCAAAAACACAGCCTCTATGGGGCCAGACAACATCCTGGGCTGTGTTCTACATGGTTTAAAACAGGAATTAGCATTACCATTGAGCACGCTTTTCAATCACAGCCTAAGCACTGGCTTTGTCCCAGTTAAATGGAAAACAGCTACCATCATCCCTTTGCACAAAGGGGGTGCATTCACAGACCCCGGGAACTATAGACTCATAAGCCTGACCAGGCTTACCTGCAAGGCCATGTAACAAACAATCATGGACCTTATTAGCAAAGATACAGGAAATATCCAAACACTTCCCCCAGTTTGGCTTTGTCAAGAGATCATGACTGTTAAACTTGGTGGACTTTTTCGAGACAGTCACTAAAGCCCTAGACAAAGGCAAATCTGTGCATACAGCCTACCTAGACTTAGCCAAGGCCTTCGACACAATTCCCCACTCAGGCATCATTGATAAACTTACCCAACTGGGTATCAACCCACATATTGTCAGGTGGGCTGCAAATTGGCTCACTGATAGAACTCATGCAGTCAAAATAGGGGACTCCACCTCCTCCAGCAGACCTGTAATCACTGGTGTTCAACAGGGATCAGTTCTTAGACCCCTACACTTTGGAATCTACTTTTCCAAAGTAAGGGCTAAAACTAAAGGACTGTGGCTGACAAAGTCTACTGATGACTGCAAACTGGGAGTGATCATTGAAAACCATTGCAATGTCAACATCCTGCAAGAAGGTCTTACACAATTGCTGGTGTCAAAGTCATGGTCTTAAACTTAATACAAAAAAATGCATTATCATCCCCTTTGGCAAGGGTGGTGTTCCTGCAAACTACCAATCAATTGCAATACCCTAAGCACACAGTCAGTGGTGACAGATCTGGGCACACAGGTTGACAGCAACCTTACCATTGATCACCATGTCTCCACAGTGGTAAGAAGGGCATTTTGTATTGCTCATCTCATAAGTAAGGGTATTGCCCCCCCCAAAAAAACAGGTTATTACTCCCCTGTACTGCTCCCTCATCAGGCCAATAATAGAGTACAGCGCTCCCTTTGGTATGTTCCTTTCTGCTCCCTTTGGTATGTTCCTTTCTGCTCCCTTTGGTATGTTCCTTTCTGCTCCCTTTGGTATGTTCCTTTCTGCTCCCTTTGGTATGTTCCTTTCTGCTCCCTTTGGTATGTTCCTTTCCAAACACCTGCAGCAATTGGAGAGACCACAAAGGCTCCTTACAGAGAAAAGTCAGGGTCTTCAAGATCTATCTTATGCAGGTAGACTGAAATCATTGTCACTTTACGCTGTGTCATACAGACTGTTCAGAGGTGGCCTATGCCTTGCATGCAGAGCAATCTTTGACCCAGCTTTAATGGAAATGCTGCGCATTTAGAAGTCAAATGGCCGACAGATCACTCATTCAAAGGACCTTAACCTGGTATGTAACATTAACAGAGCTTTGCTGAAAAGACAGACTTGCCTTACAGAGGTTGCCCCACCTTTGGAATGAGCTTCCTATTCATGTTAAACAAAGCTCCTCATTTGCCCTATTTAAGTGCAATTTGGACGATTGGATGGGTAACCAGAAATTCACCCCAGGGATTCCACTTGTGTCCATCCTGGACAGGAGCAATAAGTGCTGCTTTTAGTGTCTGCTTGAAGCAGACACCCTTGGGAACATGGGTTGAACTTGGCTAGGATTGTAAGGGCCCTGGGGCTGATCCTATGATCCTATGACTGACAGAAGCCTCTGTCACCAAATTGACTTCACTGATTTGGTTACATGTAGAAGCATTTTGCAGCACAAATTTAGTTATTTTATGTTATGTGTCATTTGTCAGTCTTTTTGTTTCATTCTTTGCATTTTATATATAATTCATGCACCAATGTACTGTGATATGATAATCCTTTGACTGGCACTAGAGAATGCATTCTGATTTGATTTCAAGAGGTTTAGACATCTGCACAATACATAAGACATAAAATAGTTGTGTGGATCTAAACACAGAAACAAACAATGATGCCACGTAGGTACCACAAGACACAAATTAATTCATCCATGTTCCTTCCTGATACCTTTTTTATAATTGTTTTCATGCTAGCATTGATACAAACCGCCTACCTGCATTCTCAAAGTTCAGTTTATCCTTCAATATAATACTTGTGAATTCACATAACAGGCAATGCTCTTTATTATGTAAGCAGTCACCCCCAGCAGGGTGGGCATGATAGGGAAAGAAAACACCAGCCAGGGGTGTTTTGATGTTTTATGAAGCAGGAAGAGGACCTCCCTATCCTTAGAATGTCTGTTATTTCACTATAATACACACCACAGAGGGGCATTGTTGAACTTACAAAACAACCCTTTTTTATTTTTATTTTTAAGGATGCATTTGTTTGTTAGGTGATGCTTTTTAGGGAAAAAAAGTAGAGTCCATTTTCTTATTTCTTATAATAATGGAATAGTTGTTTCACATATTGTACTTTTACAAATTGCCACACAGTGTGCGTGTGCGTGTGCGTGTGTGTGTGTGTGTGTGTGTGTGTGTGTGTGTGTGTGTCTCAGCATGTAGTATACAGACTTTCATATTTCACTATTTAAAATGTTTGTCATCACAGAATTATGAATGTGCACTTAATAAAGTTACACTTAAAGAAGTGCTGTAGTCACTTGTGCAACAAAAGTTTAATACAGCATCACGATAATGTTTTTTGTTGAATTTAAAATGTTCTCCTTCAGATTTTAATGTCCTTGGGAAAGGAATAGTAACAAGGAATTATTTAATTATTTTAACCTTGCACTTGGCCAGCAGAATACAATAGTAAGTAAGAAGCATTCCCATGTAAAGTTACATGCAGAGGGCGTGCAGGGGTGTTGTGAATGTTTTACGGTCTATGATATGCGGGTGTGGAAACATGGAGAGATACCTACCTCAACTCTTGGCTGAATGCATAGAGCAGAAGAATGGGCGTTATCTGACTGAGAAGGCGGTTGATGGTTGGCAGGCATGAGGGCAAAAATCACCTAGAAAAACGTGATGGCAGGCAAATGTTGATAGAAATCTACCTTTTTTGACAAGCAGAAGTTCTCTCAACATAGCAGAGGTACACAAGACCCAGGCCTGTATTGGGTAATTACAGACACCCTCAGTTGCCTTCAGCAGAAAGTGGGTGCTGTGGAGAAAAGTCAGCACAGGAATAACCAGTTCTTAGTTTGCTTGAAGAAAGGGACTGAAGATAGTGAAATTAACAAGTTTTTAGAAGAACACTTACCTTCTACACTAAATATATCTGACTGAATCATAACTAAAAGGGTACATGTCTCTTAATTCTCAACCATAGCCCCAACAAGTACCTAAGCAGAAAGTTTTAAACGTCTGATAGAACCTGGATGCCAGATTCTTCTAGATAGTGGAAAGAATCTGTGCTATTAAATTAATTAGTGAAACTTTGCCAGGATTTCATCACTGAAGTTCATATCAGAAGGAAAGCCGTTGTGAGTGTGAGGAGTCTCTGTTTATAAGAACTGCAGGTGTCACACATTTAGTACCCAACAACATTGCAACAGAAGTTGCACTCTGAGAAGAAAGGGTTTGATGCACATCTTGTGTTCTTGCAGGGCTGATTAAATCAAAATATACAAACCTGTTGGGGGTAGAAACAAGCATGGTTGCTCTGGTGTCATTCTTCCCTGTTAAAGACAGCAGCTCTAACATCCCACAGTACCCTAAAAATTTCCTGCTATATCTAGGGAAAGGGTGACACTGTGCTAGAAAGTTCGAAAGTGCTGTCATCCTGCACAATCATACCTGAATCATTACCCAGTAAGAAAGTACAAAGACAAATTCTTGTTACCCCACTTCTAATAGGTACAAGCCACAAAATCAGAAGGCGCATGTGAAATTTTTATTTATTTTTTTCTTTTTTAATAATTTATGGTTTGTTGACCAGGTTAGTCCCTCTAGGTTTGTGGCCTATTTTCAGGGGAATGCCTTAGATGCTATTCATGCTAACTACAGGAAATATGGTCAGGGGACTAGGGGAATCTCCCCTGTTCTTTTCAACTGGAGTAGGACTTGGAGAGCTCTTTATTTTTATAATGCAGGGGGATCAGTCTTTTCCCAAAATTAATGTAGCTAAAAAAGATGACTGTAATGCTGAATAAAGAGAAAATGTGGCTGAGTCAGATAACAGACATACTGTATTACAAAAAATGGAGTATCAGTTGTAACTTTACAAATGGGCAGTTTGCAAACTGATCCATTGGTGCATGTGGTTAATAAAGAGGAACCGACTGACATGCCATCTGTTTCCTGCAGAGAGGTGCCCTCCTGTACAAGGAACAGCAAGAAGTGAATATGAGTACAAAAGTGAATGCAGGCAGGGGATGATGACTCTGAAAGAAGCAGTTGCTGGTTGCAATGTGCGTTATGCAGCAGCTCATATGTGAGAGGAGAGGAGGAAGCTGGAAATGTGTTTTCTGCCAAGAAGAAAACATCTTTAATCTACATAGCCAAAGTGAGGGAAGGTATGAATATAGCTAGTTACATTTATTATTTTTTTATTTTACATTTGTTGACCAGGATAGTCCGACCGGATACATGTCTATTTTCAATGGAGGCCTGGGAAGAAAATCTCCAGCATACATACATTCAAAAAAATATTACATATAGTATTATTTATGAGAAATATTTATTTTTGCAGACTTGTTTAACCAAGTTAGTTATTCAGTTCCATCAAATGCAGAAATAATTAGTTTATATACATAGCTCCTATGAGCTATGGTTGAGACTGGTGATGCCTCCGGATTTCTCTGTCTCTCAGATTCATTCTGTCACATTTCTTAAGACACTTTTGTGCATGGCCATTTTAAAAACTTTAGTTTTGCTGATTTATTTATGGTGAAGCTGATAAAAAGGGTATAACCCTTGTAAAACATTACTGTTACTGATTTAAGTTTGCAGGAAGGATAATTCTTCAATTAAGAACTGACGAGATTTTGAGAAAGACTATGGAATGATAATTAAAAGATACCTGTAGTGTCGTGTATGATTTTAGAAAATAAAAACATGAACAAGAGATATATTTTATAAACTATAAAGGATCAAAAATATCAGCTGGTATAAATAATCCCAAATCATGTTTGGTTGTTTGTGTTTGTTTGGTTGTTTTTGTTTGTTTGGTTGTTTTTGTTTGTTTGTTTGTTTGTTTGTTTGTTTGTTTGTTTGTTTGTTTGTTTGTTTGTTTGTTTGTTTGAACATTTGACTGTGAAATGTCCCAAAGATGTTTCCAGTGTGCAGAAAATGTGTTTACTTGTTTATCCTTTGTTGAATAGGCAAGTGGTCTCTTTTTAAGGGAACTCTGATGTATTTCTGCTACTGGAAAAATTGTGACAGGGCATCAGGGAACTTTCCCTCCCATTTTCAATAAGCACCCTGGGATCTTTTACATTCACCTGAGTAACTCCAACTCATGCAGATGGGACCTTAGTTTAGCATCTCATCTGAAGGATGACACGGACAGGTGTGCAGTACCCCTCGTGTACTGCACTCTAGTGTCAGGAATCAAATCACCTGGAGTTGGAATAGAACCCACAGCCTTCTAGTCTTCCAGTATTAGAGGCAAGTGCACTACCTGTTGGGCCACTAACAATGCTAAAAGGGGCACACTATAAAATTGTGTCATAACACGAAAGAAATAAAGACATTTTTGGTTTAACTGAAAACAAATTTCTGAGTCAAGTGAAGTTAATAAAAATAAGGTAACTGGCACAGACTGGAATAATGCTGAGGAAAATGTAGATGGAAATGCAAATGAAAATATTATTGATGAAAATGCTGTTGTTGTTGAAAAAGATATCAGCGCATAGAAAGGAGATAGGAAGGAATGTCATAATTCAATATTATTTATTTATTTGCATTTGTTTACCAGGAAAGTCCACTAGGCCAAGCTGAGTCCATTTTCAGTGGAGGCCTGGGGAGAAAAGCTCCACATAAAGATATACATACAATCAGAATTTACAATTTACAATCAAAATTTGCATACATTCAAAATTTACATAACTAAATAGACAATGCATTTCTTAAGTAACAAAAAAGGTGCAAAGACACAGTTAAGTACAGGTAGAAGCTCAAAACTGGAAGTCAACATTATGGATAATATATGCAGATAAATATGCTTTTGAGGTCTCAGCTAGGTTTACTAAGAGACAGTTGTAATATATATTTAATCTGCAGAGTTTATTATAAGAATGACAAAGAGAGTGTGTATGAATAAGTAGGTTAGTAGTATGGTTTAAGAGTAGTCCTTGATGGAAATAATTCTTTCGTTGCATAGATTAGGGGTCAGAACAGTATGATTTGAAAGGTGGCCTAGATTTGTGTTAGGGAATTGGGATTACTAGAGATGTCTGTGCTGTTACCTCCTTTGTGCAGGGGGAGAATATATGCTTTTTTCCAGATGGAGGGTAAATATGACTATTGGATAGATCTATTTAGAAGTATGCTAATAGGGTGAGCAATGGCTTTAGTTGACATTTGAAGGTATTCATGGGGTAGGTTGTCAGGACTGTTATTGTCAGGTTTAGGCTTAAGAAGAGGTTTAGTTGTAGTAGCAGTGGGTGTAGAGGAGAAGGAAAACATAGGTGGAGAAGATTTTCTGTGATGGAACTGAGTTGGTATTACAGTCAGTCTGAGGAAAAGTGACAGTGAGACTGGATATGGTGTTGATAAAATATGTGTTGAAGAGGGTGGCTATTTCAATTGTAGTTTTATCAGGATTTGGACAGGGATTATTCTTAGTGCCAGGATTTAGCAGAGAAGAAATGGAATTCCAAATATTTTGGGGGGTTGTTTATAGTTTTTTCTGAAACCCTAGATAGTGATTTTTGTCATTAATGACTAGGTGCTTTCCTTGATTACAAAGCTGTCTGTATTGCAGGTGGTCTGTGGGATTTTTATTTTTTTGCCATTTTTTCCATGATTTGTCCCTAGCAGTTATAAGTTGTTTGGTGCTTTTAGATAGCCAGTTGGCATTATTTGTTTTTACTCTCTTTTGTTTGAGTCGCGCCTTTGGAAAGGAAATTGGTGAGGCTTAAAATGGCCTATTAGTGATTCTGGCCTAGTAATCAGCTATGAGCTTTTGGGGCGGGGGGTGGGTGGTTGGCATATTAGTTAATGTGTTTACCTTACAGGCCTACGGTGCAGAGTTTGATTTTCACATGGGGAAATTGGCTAGGCTTACATGGTCCATAATGGCAGTTAGCCTAGTACTAATCTATGAACCTATGAACCTATGTCGGAGGAGAGCTAGATTGTTTAGGATGTTGAGAAATGCTGGATTAAAGAATTCAACAGCTTCATCAAGGGGAAGGATTTTTAATATATTCTAGTTGATATTACTCAGATTTTCGGTAAAGGTTGTTGGGTCAAAATTGATTAGGTTTCTAGTTTGTTTATATTGGTGTTGACTAAGCATTGGAGAGGTGTTATGTATAATATAGATAAGTTGGTGGTCACTGATGTTACAAGGTAAAGTCCCAGCTGATGAGATTTTATTAGGTTCAGAAACTAGAATCCAGTCAAGGATGGAGCCACCATCTTTATTTTTGTTGGGTGTGGTTATATTAGTAATTAATTGTTTAAAGTTGAAAAGGTTGATATTAGCTGAGAGAGAATGGTTTGAGTGGTCTAGCCAGTTTATGTTTACATCACACAGAATGACTGTTTCATTTTTTTATATTGTTAGAAGTCCAGGCTATGTGCCTTATTGTGGAAGGTTGGGAGTCGAGCTGGCAACTCGACAACGTAAAACTCCACTGCCAATCATGAGCAGACAGGAGATCTGCTGTGGTGACCCCTAACTGGGAAAAGACAAAAGAAGAAGAAAAAGTTAGAAGTCCAGGCAATGATTTCTTCTAAGAGGGGAATGTTGTTGTCTGGGGGGGGGGTTATATAGAGCTATTATGCAGAGGTTCTTACAGTTATTCATTTTTAGCAATGCTATTATGATTTCAGCAGTAGTGAATTGCGGAATGGAGTTAGAATACAGGACTATAGTGAAGGTATTTGGAAAGAGAAGTGCAATGCCACCTCCTATTTTGCAGGGTCTGTCAGCTTTTAAACATGAGTAGTCTGGGGGGAGGATTACAGAGTTTTTTATATAGTGTTTTAACCATGTTTCTGTTGCAGCAATTATGGCTGGTTTGGTGTGAGATATCCAAGCATGAAATTCTGGGATTTTATTTTTAACACTTTGAAGGTTAAGAGTTGTGATATTTAGTGATTTGTATGAGTTGGAGGGTTAGAAGTGGAAGGGATGAGTCCTGGGTTGGGGTGGATATCTCCACAATGGGGTAGATTAGTGTGTTTGTATGGCTGGGTCATGGGTAATTGTTTTATTTTAGAGCTATGGTAGTTCATAAGGATGTAAGGTTGAGGGTTTTGTTTTTTTGTGGAAGAATTATTGGTTTGGTAAGCAAGAGTAAGTTAAGCAGATAAAGACTGGGGGATACCTCAGAATAACTAGTGACAGTTGGGGTTTGGATAGGTGTTATTGATGTAGGTTTAGGAGGTAACTCTATTTTGTGTAATGATGTTATGCTTAGCAGGAGATAGAGAAATAGGGAGAGAGAAAGAAGTAGTGAAGTAGTAGTAGAAATGAGAGACATAATAGATAAAGGATGAATGTGGTATGTAAGGCTGTAAGTAGGTAGAGGTAGTGATGAAGACAGGTAGATGTGCTGTTTGAATAGTGCCGTCATTGATAAGTGAGTTGGGAGTGTATAGTGTAAGGTAATTAGAAATGTACTTAAGGGTATGATGTAAGAGTTGGTGTAGTCTAATATGAGGTTGATTAGAAGCTATGTGCTGATTAATTGTTAGTGTAGAGAGGGTGGACCTATAAGTAGTATAAAGGTAATTGATATGGGGGGTGGGTGGGAAATGGGGTAGTAGAGGGGAGCACAGTGAGGTGAATGGAGCTGGTTGAACCATGATGTGGAAATGGCAGCAGTGTAAAGAAAAAAACAGTCATCTACTGCCATTGGCTCAGGTCAGTGCCTTAACACTGTCTTCATTTATTTCAGAAACGTACAGATAAGTCTACAGTTAACGCTAAGCAAAAAAGTATTCTATCAAGAAATTATGCTAATTATATATAGTCAATTCCAGGGGGATGCTAGTGATAAAAATGGCAAAAAAAGAGGTTAGGAGTAGAAGGTCCAATGTAGTGTGCACGCCAGTTCTATAGAGCAGAATATGGATTACGTTCAACAATATTTGTTTAATAAAAATGGCTAGGACTTACACTGGGCAGATTATTCGCTTTAAAGAAGTCAGGGTTGCACGTCTTATGCGTAGGCAAACTTTTTATCCAGGGAGCCACTTCACTGGAAAAGACCACAGTACAGAGGGATAGATAATGCAACGAATAAAATAGCAATACGTTGTCTAATAAGGGTGTGTAATGCTGAAAGAAAGGAGAAAACAATAAAAGTACTAACAGCATGAAATCAGGAGCAGTAAGGCTTTAAATGAGCATTTACTGTTGGCTGCGTCTCCTTCTTTAACTAGAACTATAGTGTGGAAATGACACTACAGAGAAGCTGAAGCCCTATTACTTACATGAAGTTAAATACATATTTCTCAATATAGTAAGCAAGTTAATTCATTAATTAATAAAGTTTAGCATTAATTGGTAAGATGCAGCAGCCCATAACGACTAGGTAAAATAGCAAATGAATACTTCAAATTAATGAGTTCACTTCAACATCCCATTTTAAAATTCATCAAGTTATAGGAATATGTAGACACAACTACAGGTAGAACAGTGCACATAATATCACATAGAAATGTATAAGAACTAGCTAGGGCTACTAGTATAGCCACATTTCAATAATTAGGGGGTCTACAATCAACTGCAGTGATTAAAAAATATCTGCCACAAGGTAGGACATGAGAACTGAGTTAATCCAGAACTATGTAACAGATTACTGCGGTGGGAAAATAAGAGTTCAACACAATTAAGTTCACCCAGAAACAAACGCCACATCTAGTTAACCTGGGGCTTTAAAAAAGTAATGCTAATCCTAGCACATATAGTATTGGCAACAAGATATTGAATTCCATGCCATATGGACCGTGTCAGTGGTAATTAAACAGCAACGAGAAGCACACAATATATTAGTGTGAGCTACAGGATAATTCTAAGATGTACGGAAACCATGACATGATGTGTAAAAATTCTTTAAGCTAACATCACCATATAAGTGCAATGTACTGTTATTATGCTCCACAATCAACATACAAAGACAGTTATAGTAATATATCAAGTAAACAAAAATGAGGCTTGTGTTACAATCAAATTAAACTTACATGGAGAGCACACTACCTCAGGGAATCTCCGACAGATGTATGGAACAGCTACCTTATATTTAAAAATGGTGCCGTTTGAGTTTGCTGATTAAATAAACTCTTATCCACATGCCAGCAAGAGAGGAGGGGCTTAGGTTTGATAGGCAGGGGCACTAAGCAAATGGGATGACTGTGACTGTACCACGACCCGAAAATGGCAGCACTGTAAAGAAAAAACAATCGTCTGTTGCCTTTGGCCCAAGTCAGTGCCTTAACATTTTCTTCTTTTATTTCAGAAATGTACAGATAAGCCTACAGTTAACACTAAGCAAAAAGTATTCTATCAAGAAACAATGCTAATTATGTATAGTCAATTCCAGCGGGATGATAGTGACAAAAACAGCAAAAAAGAGGTTAGTAGTAGAAGGTCCAATGTAATGTGTGCACCATTTCTATAGAGCAGAATATGGATGACATTCAACAAGATCTGTTTAATAAAAATGGCTAGGACATACACTGGGCAGATTGTTCCCCTTAATGATGTTAGTGGTTGCATGTCTTATGGGTGGACAAACTTTTTATCCAGTCAGCCGCTTCACTGGAAAAGACCACAGTGCAATAGGATATAGAACTGGGAAGATTGTTCCCTTTAATGAAGTTAGTGGTTGCACCTCTTATGGGTGGGCAAACTTTTTATCCAGGAACCCACTTTACTTGAAAAGACCAAAGGGCAGACGGATAGAGACTTGGGAGAAACTCCAACAGATGTAAGAAACAGCTACCTTATATTTAAAAACATTATAGTATGTTGGACAAAAAATAGTTACAATTTTATAAATATTATGTAGTAGATGACAAATAGTAACTAAAGAAGACAATAAACACAATTCACAAAGAAACAATGGGAGAATATATGTATGTCTCCCAGATATGCAACAAAATCTAGAAGACAGGATGTTTGCTTGGAAATGTTTGCATGGATATTTTTATACCCCAAGTAGACTCCAGAGAATTCGACACAGACAGCGCAAAGGATCCACAGCTTGTACAGGGAAAAAACAAATTTATTGTAAACCAGAAACACTCCAAAAACCAGGGTTAAGCGCTTTCATCTGTTAATACAGACTTCATCAGAACCCCGAACTACAATTCATATTGCATTTAAAAAAACTTTTTGGCGCCAAAAATAATTAAAGCAACACATCCTATAAAAAATCACTATAAATGCCAGTCATGTAAATTAAACTAAAAACAAATAAAAACCCTAAACACGACATAACCAACAACTAATAAGGAAGTATCCATGTTATAAAAAATGTGTATATGTATATATAAATATATTGATAAAGTAAACATTGAACATAAGTAGTCTAATGTTATGTGTGAAAATAAATAAATACACCCAATATGTTTGTAACATGATGGTGAAATTAAAATGATGAATTTACAATAATATGTGTATAAAATGTAAAATATGAAACATTGTATTGAATAAAATTAAGTTTAAATTTAATAAGTGAATGTCTCACAAACTTCAAGCCCATTGTAAAAAAGGCTTGATGCTAATAAAATCGTTAATACCAGGGAAACGGGTAGCATCTGTTAATATTTGCCATTTAGCTTCTTTCATGGCAAGAAGAGCTTTCCAATTACCCCCAAACGGTGAAACATCCACTTTGTCAATAATAAAAAATTTAAAAATATGTGTGTCACCATATGAGGAAATGTGTCTATAAAGTGCATTCTTAGAATCTCCTGTTTTAATCTTATAAAGGTGTTCATAAATACATTTTTTAAGGAGTCTCTCAGTTTTCCCTATGTAGTAGGCGGGACATGTCGTACATGTTGCGATGTACACAACCTTGGATGTGTTACAATTCCCAACCTTACTTTTAACATAGGTCCTGTTAAAATCAGCCAACCTGACACCATCACCTTCCCTAATGGCATCACACTGCCTACAACATCCACATTTCCTAGTCCCAACATACTTTGATTTAGTACTAGTTCTAGTCTCAAGAATACTCTTGATGTTGGGTCCGGTCTTGAAAACAAAACTTGGTCTTTTTCCAAAAACATCTTCCAAATCTTTGTCAACACAAATTGACCTCCAGTGCTCACAGATGATATTTTTGATAAGGTGAACAAAAGGAGAGTAAGTTAAAACACAAACTCTGTGCCTATTTACAGTATTAAACCGATCCTTACTCTTGTTTAAGCAACCAGTACCCAAAATTGGGGGATATTTGATACCCCATTCACCCTTGACGTACTGGGTGATGTCATCCAAAAGTGAAATCGGGTATCCCCTATCAAGGAACATGGATTTAATAAAATCAAGTTCACTACACATTAACTCCTTATTAGAAGACATGCGTGCTGTCCTGATACATTGTCCCTTGAAAACGTTCTTGAAAACATATCTGGGGTGGTTGCTGCTGTATTGTAAATAGTCGTTGGAAAAAGTCTCCTTCCTGTAGATACGAGAAACAAACCCTTCCTCTGAATGACTAATGTATAAATCTAAATAGGCAATCCCACTAGTGTCAAAATGGTGGGTAAATCTCAAGAAGTCTGTGGTCTGATTGATGTAATCAATGAAAAGGGGAATCCTGTCAATTGGACCATTCCATAAAATAAATAGATCGTCCAAATATCTGGTGTAAAAAGCAATGTTAGAGAAGAATTCACTAGAGAATAGGAACTTAGTTTTCCACTCTAGCATCATGAGGTTGGCAAAGATGGGAGCACAAGAGGCCCCCATCGCCACCCCTCTCTTCTGCTTGTAAAATTCACCCTCAAATTGAATGAAGTTATAATCCAAAACAAGAGACATCATATCCACAAGAAGACAAATGTGGTCCCAACTAAAATCAGAAACAGCCCTCAAACTGTTGCTAAAAAATTCAAGACCTAAGTCTCTCGGGATACAAGAGAAAAGATCAACTACGTCAAGAATGAATGCACTTTATAGACACATTTCCTCATATGGTGACACACATATTTTTAATTTTTTTATTATTGACAAAGTGGATGTTTCACCGTTTGGGGGTAATTGGAAAGCTCTTCTTGCATGAAAGAAGCTAAATGGCAAATATTAACGGACGCTACCCGTTTCCCTGGTATTAACGATTTTATTAGCATCAAGCCTTTTTTACAATGGGCTTGAAGTTTGTGAGACATTCATTTATTAAATTTAAACTTAATTTTATTCAGTACAATATTTCATATTTTACATTTTATACACATATTATTGTAAATTCATCATTTTAATTTCACCATCATGTTACAAACATATTGGGTGTATTTATTTATTTTCACACATAACATTAGACTACTTATGTTCAATGTTTACTTTATCAATATATTTATATATACATATACACATTTTTTATAACATGGATACTTCCTTATTAGTTGTTGGTTATGTCGTGTTTAGGGTTTTTATTTGTTTTTAGTTTAATTTACATGACTGGCATTTATAGTGATTTTTTATAGGATGTGTTGCTTTAATTATTTTTGGCGCCAAAAAAGTTTTTTTAAATGCAATATGAATTGTAGTTCGGGGTTCTGATGAAGTCTGTATTAGCAGATGAAAGCGCTTAACCCTGGTTTTTGGAGTGTTTCTGGTTTACAATAAATTTGTTTTTTCCCTGTGCAAGCTGTGGATCCTTTGCGCTGTCTGTGTCGGGTTCATCGTTGGTTTTGTTCTATTTTTTTTAGACTCCAGAGAATTGTTCCTCATGCAGACAGCAAATGTTGGATGTGTGACAGGGAAGAAAAAGTTATTTGGGAACATATTTTATGGAAGTGTGGTGGGTTGGCAGGCTTTAAGGATTCCCTGCAGGATGCACTGTCAGAGATGCTGGATGGGTGGACTGGTGTGATGAGGGAGATGATTTTTCTGAGCTATGGTACAGAATCAGAATTGCCTAGACATGGTAAGGTCTTGCTGTGTATAATTATGGTGACTCCTAAAAAAGCAATTACTAGAAAATGGAAATCAAAATCTAAACCAACTATACTAAAAGTAGTGACTATAGTAACAGAGATAAAACAACTGGAACTGAGAGCTTTAGAAAAGGATAGGAGCAAACTACATAGGAAAAATGGGAATTATGGAAACAATACATACAGGAGAGGAAGGAGGTTTAAAAGAAGGCAGGACTTAAATGAGCTATGTAATGTCTGACTGAAAATGACTGGGTAGATCATAATTAATGTATAATGTTTACAACTGGGAGTGTGTCAGTATGGTTTGTGATGTAAAATGCTTGCCACAAGGATTGTGTCAGCGTGGTTTGTTTTCATTTATATAAATGTCTGACTGATTATGCTGTAAGTGATGGTCTAATAAAGATGTTTCTTGTTTAGAAAAAGGGGAAGGAATTGAATGATGTATGTAATGTTGCTTAGGTTATATGATATATAGCAATATATGTAAAGTATAATGTTAGTTAATATAATTTGTTAATACAGTTTGATTACTTTTGTATAAATGTAAATTTGCCTATGTCACAAGTTATAATTCAATAAAGATGCTTAAAAAAGAAGACAATAAACATTAAAATAAAATAGGAGAACAAGTGAAAAGAAAGAAAAGAAGAAAAGTTAGAAACAGTATCAAAAAGCTACAGGATAATTTCCATCACTGGAATTTAGAAAGGCTTAACCCAGTACAAAAACCTGTTGTCTGCAGGTTTTCCTAGTGCATTGTGTCTGAGAGATTCAAATGCTGCTGTGGGGCTACACCCAGACTGCGGTACAACCAAGCATATCACTGACTAATCCGCATGCAAAAGTATCAGGGCTGTTAACTCTACTGCTGGTAAGTACCGTGAAACTCAGTGTGTGTGTGTGTGTGTGTGTGTGTGTGTGTGTGTGTGTGTGTGTGTGTGTGTGTGTGTGTGTGTGTGTGTGTGTGGGCGTGTGGGCATGTGTGCGTGTGCACATGTGTGCATGTGTGTGTGTGTGTGCTTGTGTGTGTTTGAGAGTGACTCTATAGGAGCATGGTTGCAGGTGTCTGGATGCTTGTGAATTTCTCTATCTGTCATGATAATGAGCCACTAATCAGAGGCTACTCAGTGTAGGATCATCATATCTGAATCCCAGATTACCCCCATCATGCTATTGGGCAGTATGTAGATGACTAATTAGATATGACAGAGATAATCTTTCTGAATCTCAGGGAATGTTGATTCTTTAAATGTTAATAGGGCAAATAATTATTTAAGGAGGTTATTGATACTGAAATTGTATAAAATAATACAAAAAGGAAAAACAAAGTGAAAGGAAGGTAGGAATGTGCAGAAAAGGTGTAGGGTCGAACAACAGCTGTCCATTTCTTCAACAGTAACAACTGGGCACATGCACACATTTTCAGCTGTGTTTGGACTGTCATCTCCAGAGAAAGGGGTGACAACGACATAATTGCATTGTGAAGTCAACTGGACTAAATTAGGTGTGTAGTAGAAACATCTGTGAAATGGAGAGCTATGTATGGGATGATGTTTTTTTTAGGGACAGGTGTCTTTTTTTTAAGGAGAGAGTAGAATGTTGGGGAAGGGACATAGGCAAGTCTGTGGCAGGCAATTTGGGAAGGTGAAGAAGCATCTGCAGACAAACAAGACATACAAAATTAGGACAGAGTCAGTGAAAGACACAAGTGGGGGGGTGAACATCTTGGTTGGGGTGGGGTTGGGGGAATCATGAGTCTATGGACATCATGTTTTCTGACAATGAGAATCAACTCCCCACCCAATGGGCTGTCATCACTGTCACCTCACTGTGCCAATGGCTACTGTGCTTGACAACTGTGTATTTTGTGTTATTAAGTATGGCAATGGAGAGCAGTGTCTCCACGTGGCATAGCTGTGCACCAATTGTGTGGTGCACAATCATACACATCAAACCTACCAGTTCAGTTCAGGTTGCAAAATCACCCCCTGCCTCTGCTCCCAGAGAGAATGACAAGCTATCATCTGGGCAGAACTACCCGAGGGTGTAGGTAGGACAGGGGCTCTGGGTTCACCAGGCTACAGCCCAGAAGTGCTGGGCCTTGGTGCTATAGCAGGTGGAGGGAGTATAGGCATTCCAGGGGGAACTGTCCTACCCTGCTGTGCTGTAGTAATAAGAAATAACATCAAAATCAAATAATGAAATAAACATAACACAAAATAATGCACAAAATAACATTTACATAAAAACATAATTAATACAAAATAATTATTATAATGGAAAATATGATTAGATACATAATACAATAACAATAAAAATAAAATAAAAAAAATAAAGAAGAGAAGGGGTGGGCTGAGAGAAAAAAATAAAAGAACATTAATAACCACACAGATAATATACAAAACTTTCTACACTTAATGTACTATATTATATTACAATTTACTTATAATAATAATAAATGCTAATAAATACCTTTATTATGTTGAATACCCTGATGCTAACACAAACACACTGTACTGAAATCAGATTGCATCCAGCAATCATGCATGGTTGCATATATTGAACATATGCATATTCCATGGACAATGTTTATATTTGACAGTAGGCCATCTGAGGCACAGGTATAGAGGTCTGCACCTCCACTGCTATCATTATGAATATATAACAATACTCAGTGTTACTGTAGACAAGCTAAAACATTATTGTAAAGAGCTGCCCTTAAATTTGGGGAGTGTGTTATTGTAACTCACAAGCAGTAACTAATGTAATGCTGTACTTTCCATTTGGAATGCAGCATAATTCCAGCACTCTTTCCTTTTACACTTTTATAGATATAGGTTCACTGTTATAATTTTATTTTTTATTTTTTATTTTACATTTGTTAACCGGGCTAGTCTAGCTGGATACATGTCCTTTTTCAGTAGAGGCCCGAGGAGAAAAGCTCCAAACATAATCATAAAACACAAGTTATCATAACAAGTTATAAAAAATGCAGGTTATAAAAATACAAGTTAAAAAAGTATAAAAAAGTAGACATTGTACATTTACAAGATTAGTAAAAAAGTACATTTTACATAGAAGTATAATGAGACAAAGATCAATTGGCTGGTAATACATAGCAGAGATATGTTATATAGTAATAGTAAATATCGAGTTCAAGAGTCACCATCTTATATTTGGGGTAAAGATGATTTTCAAGATAAGTGAATGGGAGCAAGAATTAGGAGATAGGGGACTGGAAGGATTTGGTATGAAGGTTTGATATATTAGGTGTTATAACGATAATCTGCGGCATGCTCTTGTGTCCCTAGTGTATAGGTCATAATTCCAGCACTCTTTCCTTTTACACGTTTATAGATACAGGTTCACTGTTATAACGATAATCTGCATGCTCTTGTGTCCCTAGTGTATAGGTCATAATTCCAGCACTCTTTCCTTTTACACGTTTATAGATACAGGTTCACTGTTATAACGATAATCTGCGGCATGCTCTTGTGTCCCTAGTGTATAGGTCATAATTCCAGCACTCTTTCCTTTTACACGTTTATAGATACAGGTTCACTGTTATAACGATAATGCATGCTCTTGTGTCCCTAGTGTATAGGTCATAATTCCAGCACTCTTTCCTTTTACACGTTTATAGATACAGGTTCACTGTTATAACGATAATCTGCGGCATGCTCTTGTGTCCCTAGTGTATAGGTCATAATTGACATTGCAATATTTATGTCAACTTAAATAAGTACCGTATAGTTTGGAAGTGTGGTTATCTAAATGGCAACCCCTGTGTACTCTGTGATACTGGACTGTTGTTTTACTAAATGTACTAATGCATGCACAATATTCCTTACAATGGACAAAAGCAAACTCCCAGTGATAAGAGTGCTTAGCACAAGAACCTGCATTTACTCCTAATGGACAAAAGCAAACTCACAGTGATCAGAGTGTTTAGCAGAAGAACCTGCATTTACTCCTAATGGACAAAAGCAAACTCACAGTGATCAGAGTGTTTCGCACAAGAACCTGCATTTACTCCTAATGGACAAAAGCAAACTCCCAGTGATCAGAGTGTTTAGCACAAGAACCTGCATTTACTCCTAATGGGCAAAAGCAAACTCACAGTGATCAGAGTGCTTAGCACAAGAACCTGCATTTACTCCTAATGGACAAAAGCAAACTCACAGTGATCAGAGTGTTTCGCACAAGAACCTGCATTTACTCCTAATGGGCAAAAGCAAACTCACAGTGATCAGAGTGCTTAGCACAAGAACCTGCATTTACTCCTAATGGACAAAAGCAAACTCCCACTGATCAGAGTGCTTAGCACAAGAACCTGCATTTACTCCTAATGGACAAAAGCAAACTCACAGTGATCAGAGTGTTTCGCACAATAACCTGCATTTACTCCTAATGGACAAAAGCAAACTCACAGTGATCAGAGTGTTTAGCACAATAACCTGCATTTACTCCTAATGGACAAAAGCAAACTCACAGTGATCAGAGTGTTTCGCACAATAACCTGCATTTACTCCTAATGGAGAAAAGCAAACTCACAGTGATCAGAGTGTTTCGCACAATAACCTGCATTTACTCCTAATGGACAAAAGCAAACTCACAGTGATCAGAGTGTTTAGCACAATAACCTGCATTTACTCCTAATGGACAAAAGCAAACTCACAGTGATCAGAGTGTTTAGCACAATAACCTGCATTTACTCCTAATGCTAAAATACCAGCACTGTTTTGAAGCACACATATCGCTTGCATCTCTAATCCTTCTCATTCTTCCCTCATCGGCTCACATATTTAGTATTCTCTCCTCATTAGCTGTGGAGGACATTTAAATGCATTAAGGTCAGCAATGAGAAACAGATGCAGCTGCTTCACCATTCAAGCAGTACCTGTAAGTGATGCTCACACATCCATGGAGTGCCATCAGTCCTGCATTCATCCATCCAATGTTCAAGGGTATCCCTCTTCCTAGTCCTGAGGTCTCAATAGTGATTTTTACTCTGTTCACCAGTGCAGAGGATACTGGTAACACTGGACAAATTCCAGGCCAAACTATTCCATGCATTCCATTTGTAATCTGACCCATGACAGTGCTCCTGCAACAGCCAGGGACAATAATCATTCACTAGGGGTCCAACAAACACCTTGGACTCCTGCACACCTCACCTTTGAGAATGAAATCTCAATCCTTCACCCTGAATGCCAGCCATGTGTTCCAGTGTGCAATGTGTTTTCCCACCAGTTACAGTTATAACAAATAATGAGAATGCAAAATGTTGCAATCTGCAACATTTGAAAATGACACGAGCTACTTAGCATCGTGCAAATATGGGTAATGTGTTTGTGTGAAGCTAAATAAGTACAATATGTGAAATAATACAGCTATTAATTAAAAACTACACAACTGATGTAATATGACTGTCTCAGCCATCAGAACAATAATTGAGGTATAGGAAAATCTCGGTCAGTTACTATAATTTATCATGTGAAGTGGGACACCATTAAAATGGAAAGGATTCTGTGGTATTAGAACCCTGGATCTTAGCTATGGCAGTCCTACATTCACAGATGCTCCCTCAACAAGAATGAAGATGTAAGTGTCTAGAATTGATTGCAGTGCTGACTATTACAAGGACACATTAAGAAAAACAAGGCTGCGATACTTGTATTAGAACCAGGACCATGTGAACTTAAGTGACACATAATTCCTTGCACCACAAGAGAAGTTATGTAAGTTATAACTACATGTGTATTCATTGTAACATTTGTACAGGCTCAATGTAAGAAAACAAAAGTGATAACATGCAGAAAAAGAAATCAATTTTTGATATATACAGTCCAATGTGTTAGTACACAGCGAATATGCCTACATACGTGTGCAATCCAGATCAACATGTAATGGAGATTCAGAGCAATGCATGAGTACCTTAAAGCTGTTGTTCTCACATACACCTCTGTAGCAAGCAGTAACAACCATTCAGCACACAAGCAACTTCAACAGGGAATGTACATTTAAATTGAAATAGTATATGCTAGATGTACACTTACTTAAATATTTAACTTGAAAAATACTTCACTTACTCCGTACACAGGGTGCTACAATTCTTTGTTTTCAAATATAGAAGACTGTGCTAACATGCTGTGTTCCCTGGTCAGTCAGCAGTCATCTGACCAGTACTGTGGTACAGAAACAATTCTTGATTACTGCCTTTACAATGTTTAAGGATATTAACTGGGAGTATGTTATGCAGTTGGCAAATAAGTAAAGTTATGTTGGCTAGCATAAACAAGCATTGACTGTCATTTTGTGGGTGTAGATCCAAGGCATCCACCCCTGTGTGAGCCTGTGAGATATCCCCCAGAGCACACATCTTGAGCATTTGGGTGGGGGCACGAATGGGATTCACATGTGACATATGAATACACATGCTGTTCAACATGACTTGGCAGTTATAGATGTACACCTCATGGTTAATGTAGACCCTATCCTGTTCCCCATTTCTTGTTGTCATGTGTACATGACTCCAATTTAAGGTGCACATTAATTTAGGCTAATGCAATACATGTTGCAGTTGTAGCATT
Source organism: Protopterus annectens (assembly GCF_019279795.1). Lineage (NCBI taxonomy): Eukaryota > Metazoa > Chordata > Ceratodontiformes > Protopteridae > Protopterus > Protopterus annectens. The sequence goes on along the minus strand of NC_056733.1, from coordinate 966,588,342 downwards.
CTTCTGAAAATATACTCAGAGCTAATGTTTAAATTTGCCATGTTGTAGCACACCATGCAGTGATGTTTTGAAGGTAATGGAAGGTGATGCCTATAGCACACCAAGCATGCCCCTGCTTGTCTGTGAAATGTCTCAATGAGTAGGAATAGCATTTAAACACATACCTTAATTTCCACTGGGATGGTTTCCTGCACTTGTCTCTGTGTGTTAATGCTGAGAGAGGTCGTTCAGTTCCTCCAGTCTCTATGTGCCCTGAAAGGTTTTCACCTTCTCTGTGTATGGCTATTGCAAGCAGTAGCAGCAGCGTCTTCAGCCTGTAGCACAGATGTATTCAAAAAGCAGCAGCTAATAACGATCTCTCTGTCACTACTTTGTATCTGTGCTCCAGTGTTTCATCAATCCACAAAAAAAATAAAAGGAAATGTTGACAACATGGATGCTTTTCTGTCTTGTTGACTACCTGCACAGGATTGCTTGATTAGCATGCAGTTCAGCTGTGTGCTGTAATTAGCATCTCTAAAGCACAGAGTAGGACACATGCAATCAATTATTTTTTTACTATTTTTTTTTTTATTATTTCAAATAAGATGTCTTAAGAAACATTACATGAAATAAAGATAAATAACATATTTACAATTCTAAAACATTACTAACTTCAAACCATTATATAACTATTTACATTGGTGTCTATGCAAATAACATTGAAATTCTATATTATATAAAGTTAGAAACATAAGTGATATATCTTCGTTGATCTTTTCGAGTATTAATAGTACTTTCATCCAAGAGTAATAGTAAGAAGTAGATCTTTTAGTTCTGTTCTTCACTGTTAATATTTCCATATGAGCAACTGTTGATGTTAAATTCTCAAATTCCTTGAACGTAGGCGAAGCCTCATTTTTCCAGTGTATAGTTATGATTTTACGTGAAATTGCCAATAGTGACCATAGGATTTTAGTGTCTTTTTTTTGGTACACAGTTTGGAATAGGAGAGTTGAATAAAATTAAAGACTTTGTTAATTGAAAATTATCATTATAAACAGTCTGAAAAAAATAGTTAATGGATTTCCAGTACATATTGAGACATATACATTCATAAAAAACATGCTGCCAGTCTGCTTTTATCTTGGTATGGCATCTCCAACATCGATCTTCAATAGAATACATTTTGGCTAACCTATGTGGTGTATAGAAACTTCTGTGTAGATATCTCCAAGTGAATTGACAGTATTTTGATAATGTAGAAAATGTGGAAGATTTTAGAATATTACTTTTTTCTTCTTCTATTGGAGGATGGTTGTTTATTAAAGTATAATAATCCCAGTATGATTTTTCATGATAGTTTTTTGTTTTTGTAACAATTTTATAGATTTTAGACAAATAACCTGTGCCCTGATAAGGTTGTTTTGTGATAAGAATAAGGTATTCAATAAGTTTTGGAGCTTCATGTCTAACTGAAGGTTGCAGTTGTTCTATTTTATTTATAAGAAAATGTCTTAGATTTTGTAAAAGCAACCAGTAGTCTTTATTTATATTTATATTATAATTATAATGCAATCAATTATTGATGCACTCCAGTATAAAAAGGCAAATGAGTAGCTGGGTAATTCGATGTGGATGACAGTTAGTACATAATTGTAACTCAGATACATATTTCTACGTATTCACTAAATTTTGTCAGAGGAGTATTGTACTCCATCAGGTATGTATTCATCTTGTAACCTAAATAATGCCTATGCTGGAATGTAGATAACAATAAATGTGAAGTAAATCTGTATATATTTCTTAGAAACATACTCATTACATGGCCTTCTTTACAGCAATGTGACAGGTACAGAGGATGTAGGGTAGGTATAAAGTATAATGCTGTGTGCTATCCTTTGACAGTACTTTTAACATTTCCCTGCTGTTTGCTTAGGAACATTGTTTCTGACCCTGTTATTTAGTGTTTACTTGTGAGGGAGGGGTGAGATGATGCCCTGCAATGGCAGGAACTAGAGTGGACTGTTATATTGGGTGGGGACATAGTTCAGTATCTGTTAGGGCACAATCAAGAATATGTTGCTCTTGTTACACTCTTAGTCTTGTAATTACCCTTGTAATTTACTGGCCACTATAGAATCTTTAATCCACTGTTGAATATTGGGAGCCATCCTTTACTGCATTATCTGTAGAACAATTTGTACTGATGTGATCTTTATATGTGTTAGCATTATTTTGCCTTTCAGTAAACAATATGCCCCAGAGACATAGACTCCCATTCTCTAAAGCCAAAAACGAGCTGATTATAGATGTACTCAGACAACACCATGAAGTCCTCCTGTCAAGAGGGTGGGCAAGAATGGCTGAACATGCAGAACTCTGGGATGACCTTGCCCAAAATATAAACAGGGCTGACAGAGTCGCTCTTACAAGCAGGTGCATCACAGAGCTACCAATGTGATCCATTCAGCCAGGAAGTGTGCAGCTGAGGTGGCACATGTTTGTGAGGTCACTGGTGGTGGACCTGCAGCAAAAGAACTCCTCAGCCCCACTGAGGAACTCCTGGCAAATATTGCCACTCAGGAAATCTCCCAGCGGTCCAACAGCCAGTATGTCCTTGATGTGGGTGCCACTCCTGTGACTCAAGAGGAGCTGTGATGACCCTCCACTGGACCAGTAATCAAGGAGCCTCAATCCTCACTACTGGCAACAGTGGGAGAACATTCACTGGGAGGATGACAGGTACACACACAGTATTTCCAGATGCAGCTCTCCGCATCAAGTGCAATTTCCTTTAAGAGCACACAGAGACCACGGTCAGTCAGGGGCTGGTTTCTCCATCTTCTTCCAGATCCCCAGTAAGACTCCCCACTGGCACAGCTATAGAGTTGAGATCTCAGCTGAGTGACCAAGACAAGACCTCCAGCACCCTCTCTGTCCAACTAGTGCCACTTGTCCCGGCCCAAATAGCTGACACACACACACACTCTTTGAGGTTTGATTTATGCACACACACACACACACACACACACACACACACACACACACCTGGTAAAAGCTGGCACAGGTTTACTAGCTATGCCCCCTTCTGCCCAGACTATAAGGTAGTTATTACTGCCACCAGTCAATCCTTATCAGCTACTGTAAGGCCCTTAACAAAGGGTGTCCAATCTTACTGTGTAATATTAATATTAACACAAATGGTAATTTGACCAAGAGCAAGGCTATTAGGAGTGGCCCACACAGTGTCACCAAATAAATATGCAAGTATTCTCAAAACTTAAACATCTCTACACAGATCAGCTACAATGAAAGGTTTAAATATATTTAATAATAAAAGAAAAAGGCAATGGTAAATATATATTCACAGTGACATCAGAGTTCAAAACCACAGGAAATATTTAAAACAACATTGCAGGACTGCCTCAAATAAATAAAGAACAACATCTAAACTGTGCTTTACTACATTCCTGACTGAATCTAATAGAATTATACTATAATCTAAGAACTTACTATTAGAGCAAAGCAGATGTGGTGAATAGATATTCCAGCTGTTGTCAGGTCCAAGACAAAATGCAGAATCCTCTGTCTCACTAAGAGACTTCTCAAAATAATATCTCAAATATTACTGCTGGGATAGCTTGCAGAATGACGTCACTTCTGGTCATCTGACTTCTAGTTCACAGGTCAAACAACCATTGATGAAGCTGGCAGCATTTAGCATCTACATGTTAAAATATACAGAGAAAGGCTTCTCATCAGATCTCTGGCAGATGCTGGAAGTCATAAAACAATTGCATTCCTTCATGCTTTCAAGACTAGCAGTTACTTCACCCTAAAGACAATTGTTAGAAAAATATGCACTTAAACATATATGAAGTGCTAGTTTAAAAGCAAATAGTATGTAATGCATTTTATTCTATTTTACAATATGGCAGTAAGAATGATCTTACATGTAATTGCTTGAAGCTTTGGAGCTGCAGTGTGATTGAACTCTGACCATGGCAGTAGCCAGCTCAGCAAGCTTATGTTTTTCACTAATGATTATCTGCTGGGTCAGGAAAATGCATGTATAAGGCATTGAATCTTTTCTTCCTTCCTCTGAGATAGTTGGCCTTGTGAATATTATCAGCACAGCTGCTAGAAGTTAATGTTGTGAGAAGAACAAAGAAGCATATTAAGAACTGAACTGACTATTGTATTTGAGCAGGACTGAAACCTTGAAAGAATAACATTTACAGAAAGACATTATAACTGACCAGGTGCTTTGCAAGGCTGTATTATTCTCATGAGAAAACTTTTAAAAAGTATAACCTCAGCACTTTCTTATCAATAGAATATTGTGGACTATAGTGATTTAGGTGCCCTGTGACTGACCACGTCAGTAAGGTGGGCAAAGCTAATTGTAAATGCTATAAAATATTGAACACTTCCTGAATGTAATTAGACAGAATTCTATACTTGTACTGTATGGTTTTCTGCCTCCTGGTGTACACTAGTAAAGTTTCTTGTATCTGAATCCCCTGTGTTGGTGACTGTCATTTTAAAAAGCCTAATGATTTTACAGTCTGATTCTTTGATAATTTATTTCACAGTTTGGTCCTTTCGTGACGGAATTCCCTTGGTAAGCTACAGGTCAGAGTGTATGGGTGGTAATAAATCTGTGCAGGAGAAGTTGCCAAAATGGTTCTTCTTGAGTGAAAAGACCTCTGACTGAATTGTTGTGTGTAAAGAGGCTGTCCACTTTTTGATCTGTGGCCGAAGAGCGGAATTGGAACACTTTCATCACCAGGAGACTCAGGTAGGAAGAATTTCCCTCTTTACTTTTGTTTTAGATCAGGGACCAGGTTACAGTATATTGTTACTAAGATTTGTTTTAGCAGATCAGGAATGAATTGCAGTACTGTATATTTGGTCATAGATCAGGAAAACAGAATAAAGTAGGCAGTCATTCTAGACAGGACTGAACAGAGGGAAGAAGATACCACGTGGTAAGAAAAGGGTTACGTAACAGTCTTTTTTAAGACATGGGAAATCAGTGCACTAAAACCTTGCAAGATCCGCCCCTAACCAAAGAGACAAAATACATGCAATTACAGCATGCTGATATGTTAGGTATTATACAAAATGTGTTAACAAATATGAATTTGATGGTAAACTAGATAAACTTACACTAGTTAAACTCCTTAAACAGCTTAAATCTGATGCAGGAGATCAGGCAGAAAAGCAGCACCAACTAGGCATACCTCAAGCACACAGGTGGATTGAGGAAGCAAATCGTAGAAAAACAGAAGCTTAAAAAATTCAAAAACATTTTTAGACAACAGAGTGAAAGGTCTGACAGACAGAAGCTCTGAGAAATAAAAACTTAAAACAGACTGGACTTGCATTAATCAATGCATACAACAGGAAAATGAGACAATAGATGGATATTATGCTAGATTATTAGAATGCTTTAAACAACAATTAAAAAAAATGCATTTTTAAAAGGTTGCATTGCCCCTATCAGTAGCTTTATTACAAAGCATATGATAGATCACCGAACAAGCAGGCTACAAGCCTTACTTGAGTATGCTAGACATGCTGAAAGACACTTTAATAGTAAAAAAAAAAAAAAAAAAGAAGGCGCAAGTCTTCACTGCTGAAGATGGAGCTGAAGTATTTGTATTACAGTCAGGTAAAAAGGGCATCTAGCTAGGGACTGTAAACAAAATAAGAAAGCAATGACAGAAGATAAAGGTGATGAGGATTGACTATTTGATAGTGATAACAATCAAAAATCATCAGGAAAGGTTAATAGACAGAAAGAAAATGTAAATGTAGTAGAGGGAATAGAGGAGGTACAAACAGATGTAGAGGATGAAAAAAGTGAAGTTTTAGACTTAGCATAGTTGAGCTTGGAGCTCTATTTAGCAGACACAAAACTGGAAGTTACACTTCTGGTGGAAGGAAGGGAAGTGAAATTCCTGTGTGACTCAGGAGCGTCACGAACTTTGATACACCCTTCAAAGTTACCAGAACACTCTGAATCACCTGACTATATATTAGTAAAAGCAGCAAATGGGCAGCTATATAGGGAACCACTTTCCCATGATATAGCAATAACTGATCCTGTTTCAGGTATGACCCAAAAAAGTAAAATTGTAGTTTCTGCAAAATGTCCAGTAAATTTACTGGGAAGAGACCTCATGCAGATTTTTGGAATAGCAGTAGTTCCTACCATGCAGGGTATGGAGGTACAAAGACAAATGGATACTTTTGTGGTGTGATCGGAGGGTGAAGCCTATTATTGGTACAGCCAGGACCTTTTTACTGGTCCAGGGGCAGTATCCAAAGAACTGATGAACGTAGCCATCAGTAAGGTACCCTCCCTTGACACTGATCAGCAGCATTTGTTACATTATACTCTATACTACTGTAGCACACCAGGACCTGATAAGGAATATGAGCAAGAATTGTTTAGAAATCCTGCTAACAGATTAATATTACGAACTTTATATTGGGATACTGAGGGAAACAGTGTAGTAAGTTGTTCATTACCTCAGGAATTCATGAAATTGTATAAGTCCAATAGACTGCCACATGTCAGCTTGACAAAAAACAAAAGTGTTAAATGGGCAGACCTAGGAAAAAAGTAGGATTCCAAGATGGCTGCCGACTAGACTGGTCCCTACTCTTTGAGCTCCTCACAGATTTGTAACATCTTTATTTTTTTACAACTTTGTATCAATATTTTTCCTCAATTTTTTTCATAAAAAGATTTTATAAATCTTTTTACATACATCTGGAATATTGTTATCTTTGGAAATTTCATTTTGGGATATATTTTACCTCAGAACAGTCTGTGGAGTTATCTGATCTGGTTACCTGCTGCTTCAGAACCTTCCTGGAACCTGACACTCTGCCTTCAGCATCTTATCTCTGGGTATGGCTACTAAATCTGACTCCATGGAGACCCAGTCTACGAAGGCCAAATTTTCTTCAGTGCTCTCACCTGAAAAAGACACCAGTTCCAAAAGATTGAGAACATCTAAACAATCTCCTGAAACTTCCAAAGTAAGTAGCAAAGACTTGAATGACTCAAATTTTTATTTAGATGAACTAAAGCTAGCATTAAAACCTATACAAAGTGCCATTCAAAACTTCTCAGAGCAATTTGCTGACTTTAGTAAAACTCTAAAGCAAATAAATGACAGAATGGACACTATTGAAAATAGTAACTCAGCTCTAGAGATAAAAATAGACTAATTGGAAAGTGATTTAAAGTCTAAAGATAAAGCTATTTCCGAAATGCAAGCCAAATTGATTGATTTAGAAGCCAGAAGTCGCAGAAACAACATTATTATTCGTGGTTTACCAGAAACTTATGATAACAAAGATCTGTTATCTGTGACTAAGAGTATCTTTGAAGCACTGTTAAACTGTGAAACATCCTCAAAAAATATAATTGCAGAGAGAGCACACAGAGCTTTACGAGCAAGTCAAGATATTTCTTCACCAAGGATTATATATACTAAATTATTAAATTTCCAAGACACTTTTCAAATTCTGCAAGCAGCTAAAAGTAAAAAACAGTTTCTATGGAGATCTCACAAGTTATCATTCTCACAGGATTTTCCTTCTCAAATAAAACTAAATAGACAAAAACTTTCCCCCTATTGTGCAGATTTGATAAAAAGAGGGATAAGATTTCATATGTCTTATCCAAATACCTTGTCTTTTACATTTAATGAAAAAAGATTTATGTGTTCTGATCCAAAGGGAGCAAAAGATATTTTTCTTAAAGTATTTAAAAGGCTTCCGGAATCAGTTTCCTAACTTTTTTATCTGCTGGGTACAAATGTGTGGTTATTCTTATGAAAATGATATGTTTCTGTAGACAGAATGTGTCATCTATTTTTCAAATTATTCTTGTCAAGAGTGTGCACAATATTTATATAGGTACAGTATATTCTTTTTCTTCTTCTTTTCCTTTGTAAACAAGGGGCTAAAACAAAAAAGGAAAAATGATACTGATTTCAATGTGAACAAAATTTTCCTACAGGAATATGAAGTCAGTTTTTGTATTTAAATAAGCCTTGTAGATTCTTACAGGCTTTGCGATTTAATATACATGTTCTTGTTTCTTGTTTTTTAGTTTAAACAATTATAATACCTTATTTAAGCTACAAGTGTTTTGGAGGGAGTTTTTATGACTCTCGAGCCTGTGCAGAGTGTAAATCTTCTGCTTTCCCCATCAGCTGTTGTTTCACTTTGCCACGCACCTTCTAGGAAGCTACGGAGCCCAGCAGTGACGTCATCACTCGCAGAGGACACTCGCTAGTGCCGTTTCACTACAGGCTACTGAATGAAACGTTTCCAAGCTTAAATACATTAAATTATATGTTTTCATGGGGTTTTTTTCACTTTATCTGGTATTTGGGCTTACACAGTGGTCTAATGCTTCATTTAAGAAGGCACGCTTCGCTCTGGTCATCTGCTGTTAACAGCATACTTTCCCGTTTTAGTATGGACACGCTTGTATGGAAGAACTGATGGAATTAGTCTACAAAGGTCCAGAAACAGCTCTGTTACATTTATTTTCAAGGTACAACTTTTATTTAATGTATATAAACAGGTCACTTTCAAGTAAATATGAACTGTTTTTTTTCATAAGTGGTAAAATAATCTGTTTCTTCATATACAATGTGCATAATAAGGAAGTAACATAAGGGTAATTTAGGTAAATTGATTTTTCACAGTTGAATATATAGATAAATTGATTAACATTTATATGTTGGGTTTTGTGATATAATAGAAACATGATATAGATGCATATACATGTACAGTACAATAATTTCGTCTTCCTATTCAGATTTAAATATTTTGTTTGAATAACTTTATGTATGCATGCAGGAGAACTGTAGTGTATATTTTGTGCTAGTTTAAAAATTAACCTGTTATACCTATCTCAGTAAGTAAGATATATTGTATATGACACATTCCCCCAAATGATTAACTTGTTGCATTTCAGCACAAACAAAAAGTCATGGAAATGTATGCTGTATCTGTTTTGAAACTTAATTATTGCAGAAGATGCATGCATGGGTGGTATTTGTAGAATGCTTCCAGTGACATGTCATTTGTGTTTGAATAGAATGCAAGTAAAATGAAATTGGCAAAATACATGTAGCATGTAACAAGACAAGTAGAAATTATTGTGTAAGACTCTAGTATTTTTTTTTTTTTTATATATTTTTTAGATGTGTACTAGCAAAGCATGTTTGCTTATGATGTTAAAATACCGATGCAAATACATTCCTAATGTGGTTGATAGCTCAGCAGTTTTCAGCTTTTAAATTTCTGGCTATGGAGGGAGACTGCTTATTTTTATCTGTTTAAGTTTCTGGATACTGCTCTTTTCAACTTAGGAAATATCTCTTCAATATATTATTCATAGTATTACAGTTTTTTATATTTTTTTTGTTTGACTTATTTATTTATTTTAGGACTGATAGTTGAAATGCTATTATTATGGTACAGGCATGTCTGGTTTTAGAACCATACTTCATATGTTTATGCTATGAGCTGATTTTACTGTCATAGTCATCCACAATATCACTATAGCAACCACGGCGTATCTTACTGTATGATTATTTGCTTAATTTACTCATCTAATTGCTATATATAAAATATTTCTTACTCAACCAAAACATTACCTACACTTAATACAATCTATATTAGTTTTTCCTGAAGGTATCATATGTATGGGATAATGTTAAATCTATCTTCCGTATTTTTTCCATACATGGTAATTTATATAAATTTGATCCATATTAATATTTAGAATGTGTTGTTGAGGAATTTCTTTCAACTGTTGTATATTTTACCTAAAATTAGAGCTCGATACTAAATAATGAGTAGGGATTAAATATGTTGGACATCTTGAATTTAGTTAGTTATGTAAATATGTTTGATATTATAAAAATGTGTTTTTGTTTAATTAGGTTTTTATATAAAGTTTTTTATGCTAACTTGATGCAATTGAAATTGATAGTGTTAACCAAAATCACTTATTTGATTCACTTATATTTTTCTTCTCTAGTAGGGGGTGGGTGGCTAGGCACCGGGGTATTTGGGAAGGAATATAACAGGGTCTTTAAAATAATTTTCTTGGGAGACATCAAGATACACTATAATAAAGGCAAAGAACTGAGGTTTATAGTTATAAATACATTCTGCCAAACCTTAGGTATATGTTATATATTTATTTTTATTTAACTATATGACCTTAAGTATTGACTCATGGAATGTGAGAGGATTACAAAATAAAAATAAGAGATCCCTACTATTTCATCTTCTATTTAAGTCACAGGCAAATATATGTTTCTTGCAAGAGACCCACTTAAATAGAGAAGATTTCGATAAAGAAACAAACAAGAAATGGATTAAGATGATAGTAGCAGCTGGTAACAGTACAAATTCAAGTGGAGTGGCCATTATAATTAAAAATAATTTTCAGGGAACTATTTCTGACATGGAATATGACGTGGATGGAAGGTGGTGTTACATTATCTCCTGTTTCCACAATATTGATAAACCAATTATATTTTTTAATCTTTACGGCCCTTGTGATCAACAACATGTCTTCTTTATACAAATTTATAATATTCTCTCCTCTTTTAAAGACCATTATTTTATTCTAGGGGGGGATTGGAATGCTATCATTAATCCAGACACTGATCGTACTAGTAAATCCTCCTCATACAATTTCCAAGCTTCTATTGCTCTGGAAGAAATAATAATAGATCTCAACCTCATAGATCCTATCTCTCTCATAACACAATATGATAGAAAAGACATTTTCACATACTACTCAAAATGTTACAAGTCATGGTCAAGATTAGATTTTTTTCTTATTTCCAACTTCCTTACTCATAGGAAAATTAGCTATTCTCTTGAACCCAGATTTTTTTCGGACCATTCTAGAATATCTCTTGGAATTAGTTTGGCTTTAAATACATTAGATACATCTGTATACAATAGCTGGACACTCAACAATAACTTACTTACAAATGAAGATACACATAAATCAATAACTGAAATATTGAAAGAAACATATATTAATCTAGGTAAATCAGATATTCCTTTAGATATACAATGGGCTGCATGTAAGGCAACCCTTAGAGGCATATTAATTAACAAAGCATCATATCTTAAAAAACAATATAGAAACAAAGAATTACAGTTAAAAACAAAAATTCAGATGTTGGAAAATCAATACAGAATGTGTCCTAATTCCTCTGCATATGATCTATTGTTAAACTCCCAAAAAGGATTACTGCTTCTACATCAACATAACCTTACCATATCAGAGCAAAGGTTCTTAGCTACATACTCTGAATGGGCACAGGTCCCCTCTAAAGTGCTAGCCAGAATAATTAAAGGTAATCAATCCCTCCCTAGAATTTCGTCACTAAAACATAACAACAAGTTTTATAATACTGATTTGGAAATTATGCAGCTCTTTACATCATTGTTCTCAGAGATATATTCAAAGGACAACAAATCTAGGAGTAAACAACAGATAGTGAACTTTGCGTCCTCTATTAAATTTCCTAGGTTAAACGATCAACAAAAGAATACACTTTCTGCCCCGTTGACTATTAAAGAAATATCGGAAGCCATTAGCAGACTTAAGACTAGTAAATCCCCGGGACCAGATGGCTTTACACCTGAATTCTTTAAAACTTACTCATCTGAGCTTTCACCCCTTCTTTTTGAAATTTTTAATTATATAATGATTTATGGTATATCCGACCTATATTGGAACACCTCAAAAACCATTTTAATATTGAAAAGGGATAAAGAAAAAACTGATCCTAATAATTATAGACCTATTTCTCTGATCAACATTGATATCAAAATTCTAGCTTCTTTACTTGCTTTTAGACTAAAAAAAGTCTTACCATTCTTGATTTCTTCGGAGCAGGTGGGCTTTATGTCACATAGACATTCATGGGATAATACCTTGACAATAGATTCTCTTATATACTTTACTAAAAAAGATTCAAACCCATTGTATGCACTGACCCTTGATGCTGCTAAGGCCTTTGATAGAGTCAACTGGGATTTTCTTTTTCACATTATGTCTTGCTTCAATATACCATCTTCTTATATAGACTCTATTAAAATTTTATATAAAAATTCTCATACCTTTCTCTATATTAATAAGAAAGTATTCAAAAGCATAAAGATCATTAATGGCACAAAGCAAGGATGCCCGCTATCTCCTTTTTTATTCAATCTATATCTAGAGCCTTTATTATTATATATAACTCAAAATACTTTTCACAGGATTCCTAGAATTCTTAACACTAAAGTTTGTTTGTCGGCTTTTGCAGATGATCTTGTAATATATTTTCAAACACCTTGCTCTGACCTTTCAAAACTAATTGGTTCTATTGAAAGATTCTCTGAGGTCTCGGGATATCAGATTAACATTCAAAAAACACAGATTCTCCCCATAAATCCACTTGCTCACAAATCATATTTGTTTCCAGACTCCACTTTCCAGATAGTTCAGAGCTTTAAATATTTGGGGATTCTTATAAATCATAATGGTCTCTCCACTTTTCAAAATAATCTAGCTAAAATATGGTCGTCTATTATACTTGATTTAAATAGATGGAAATTGCTTAATTTATCACTTCTATCAAAAACAGCAATAATAAAAATGAACATTCTCCCCAGATTGCTATTTCAATTTAATGCTGTGGATCAGTTGATTCCAAAATCTTTTTTCTTAAAAATTAATAAAGTTCTGGCTAGTTTTTTATGGTTTCCCAAATCAGTGAGAATTTCTTACAGTAAATTAATCTCTCCTAAAAATAAGGGAGGACTTGGTCTTCCGAATTTTCATCTTTATTATTTGATCATCTCGGCCAATAAACTATTATCTATTTTGAATGTAGATACTGAGAAGTATAATCAATATCCTATTTGGACAAAATTGTGGTATCAACACATTTTAACTAAAAAGATTAATCCATTAGCTCTTCCTTTTCTTTCTTTAGATGTCATGAATAAGCTAAAAATTTCAAACTCTTTAAAACAAAAAAATTTTGCTTTTCAAGAACTGTTAAAACTTGTTAATTTAGAAAATATATTTCAATTAATGCAACCTATCCATTTAAATCCTAATATTAATTTAGATAATATTTCTTTTAATCTTTCAAACTTTCCCCTGATCAAAGATTTTACCGTTTGGGATCTGATACAATACAAAAATGAAACTCTCACAAATATACGTAAAATATTTAAGGTCAACACTAATTACTTAACCATTTTACGTCAAATGAGAGATATTGTCAACGCTAAGTTCCCATACACCGCAGTAGACAACACAGATATCATTAATTATAAAGCGGTCATACAAGTTCTTACGCTTCCAGAGAAAATGTTATCTAAATCTTATAATCTTATAAATCAGATAATTCATAATACACTATGTCTTTTTTCCAATTATTGGGACAAACACAATCCTCATATATCTATAGATCAGAAACTCTCAGCTATTAAAAATACACTAGAATACTCGCCTTTTAAAAACTCTTTTACACTCAACTAATGATTAATAATAATGCATATGTCACTCCTTCTAAACTTAACAAATTTGACGCTAATAAATCGGCCTCATGCTCTTGTTGTTCTCATCCTAGCAGATCTTCTACATATTTTTGGTCTTGTTATCACTCACATAAACTTTGGACTTCTAAAAGTCCATTTACAGAAAATGGGTTATCATAAATCCACCCTATCATGGGAGACTGCATTACTACACATACCAAATATATATCTTTCCAAATTGGATTCACAAGTACTAATATACATATGTTCACTTATAAAACTTTATATCACCCAAAATTGGCTAGACTACCAAATTGAATTGGAATAATTTCAAAACTCTAGCCTGCACATATATTAGTGCGCAGAAAATGATAGTGAGAAGTCCCAAGAAGTCGGCACAAATTAATAAAGCTATAGAAAAGGTGTTACATATTATTTATAGTGTATAGTTGGTTACTCTCCTTGTGGAATTCATAGACCTCAGTCTCCCTTATATCTATATACCTGTTTCATTTTAGATCTATATCCATTTTGAAGTATTTTTAGGTTAACATTAGTATAAGTTGTAGATAGTTATTGTATGTTCTCAGACTGCATTGAGATATAAACATTTATCATACAAAATTGTGTGATCATATACATCTCCTAATATTTCATTTTTTTTCTTTCAATATGTATTTTAATTCTGTTGTTGTTGTATTTTTATTTCAATGTCTGAAAATTCAATAAAAAGTTTTTTGAAAAAAAAAAGGAAAAAAGTAACAAGATGGGAGAAACAGACTGATTTAGAACTGTCAGAGCAAGGGATACAAAAACAAAAACTGAATTGGTTGACACAGACACATACAGCTGTACACTTGCAATCTAGTGAGGACAGCTGATTAGCATTTTTATTAAAAGAAAAAGAAAAGGCCTTGTGTAAAATTCCAACAACTCTGTGGTCAACAGGCAAGTCAGATGTAGGGCTTATTTGAACAGCAGGACCAGTTACAATTACCCCAAAGTCAGCTTTTAGACCACAGAAAAGACAATACCCTTTGAGAAAGGATGCAGAAGTAGGAATTAAGCCTATAATAGCAGCATTACTCAAAGAAGGAGTACTGGTAGAATCTCCTGATTCACCATGTGATACACCCCTATTTCCTGTTAAAAAAGCAAACGGGGAATGGCGGATGGTACAAGATTTACAAGCTGTAAAGAATGCAGTAATACCTAGAGCACCTACGGTGCCAGACCCACATACTTTGTTGAATGATTTGAAACCGCAACAGAAGTATTTCTCTGTGGTAGATATTAGCAATGCTTTCTTTTCAATACCTATACATCCTGATAGTCAATATTGGTTTGCATTTACATTTCAGGGTAAAAGGTATACATATACTCGACTACCACAGGGATATTGTGAGAGCCCAACAATATTTGCACAAGAAATGGCTAGCAACCTGGCAAGATTGACCCCACCGGGAGGTAGTCAAATTCTACTTTATGTAGATGACATCTTGCTAGCAGCCCCCACCCAGCAGCAGTGCAGGGCAGATACTGTAGCATTATTAAAATGTTTAGCAATACAAGGACACAAAGTAAACAAAAGTAAGTTACAACTTTGGAAAAAACAGGTTAGATACTTGGGATATGTGATATCCAATGAAAGTAGAATACTAGATAAAGAAAAAAAAAAAAAAAAAAACAGCAATTTTGCAAGCACCCAAACCAACAACTAAGAAAGAAATAATGTCTTTCTTAGGTACAACTAATTTTTGTTGGAGCTGAGTACCAAATTATGCTTTGGAATCTGCTCCACTGACTGATTTGATATATAAGACACCAATGGCAGTACAAGATATTTTACAATGGACAACAGAAGCAGAAATGGCTTTCTGCAGGTTGAAGCAGTTGATAGCTTCTTCATTAGTTTTAAGACTTCCAAATTATCACAAACGGTTCTTTCAGACCGTAGATTGTAAGCAAGGGTACATGACATCAGTATTGACACAACAACATGGGGATAAGCAATGCCCCATAGCTTACTATTTATCACAGTTAAACCCAGTGGTGCGATCTTTGCTTCACTGTGTACAAGCAGTAGTTGCAGCAGCAATGGCAGTGCAGGCTTCGGCCTCAGTGGTGTTATTCCACCCTCTCACATTGAGAGTGCCTCATGCAGTTGCAATAATTTTACTGCAAGAGAAAATGGCATACCTTTCTCCTGCTAGACATCTTTCATGTATAACTATACTGCTGAGCCAACCTCATATGACAATTGAACGATGTATGACATTACTTCCAACTCCTGCGGTGGGCACACCACACAGCTGCCTGCAGGAAATTAAACAGTTAGCTTTACCTAGACAAGATCTTACAGATATGCCCTTGTATAATGCTGAGGTGATATATTACGTGGACGGCTCATGCAAAAGGGGTCCTACAGGAAAGAATCTGGTGGGGTATGCAGAAGCTCAATCCTTACCACACAACTTATCTGCACAAGCAGCAGAGTTAATAGCTTTGACAAGAGCATGTACTTTAGCAAAAAACAAGTGTGTAAACATATATACTGAAAGTCAGTATGCTTTTTCTACAGTACATGTATTTGCACAACAATGGAAAATTAGAGGAATGATTACATCCAGTGGAAAACCTATTAATCATGCGCAATTTATTTTAGAACTATTAGAATCTATTCAGTCATTCCAAGATGGCTGCCGACTAGATTAGTCCCTACTCTTTGAGCTCCTCACAGCTATTTAACTTTTGGTTGTTTTTACAACTTTATACCAAACTTTTTCCTCAGTTTTTTTTTAAAAAAACATTTTTTAAATCTTTTTCTACGTATTTGGATTATTTTTGGCTCTGAATTTCTTATCCTGGGATTTATTTTACCTCAGAACAACTCTGATATCACATCTGTTTGGTCACCTGCTGCTTCAGTCTATTCCTGGATCCTGACATCCTGTCAATTGCACTTCATCTCTGGGCATGGCTACAAAATCTGACTCCATGGAGACACAACCTACGAAGGCCAAATTTTCTTCAATGCTCTCTCCTGAAAAAGATTCCAATTCAAAAATATTAAGGACATCTAAACAATCTACTGAAACTTCCAAAGTAAGTAATAAAGACTTAAATGATTCAAACTTTCACTTAGATGAATTAAAAGTAGCATTAAAGCCTATCCAAAGTGCTATCCAAAACTTCTCAGAACAGTTTGCTGATTTTAGTAAAACTTTAAAACAAATAAATGACAGAATGGATATGATAGAAAATAGAAATACAGCATTAGAGATAAAAAACTGATTCATTGGAAAGTGTTCTTAAGTCTAAAGATAAGATTATCTCTGATATACAAACTAAGCTGCTGGATTTGGAAGCCAGAAGTCGAAGAAATAATATCATTATCCGTGGTTTGCCTGAATCTTATGACAATAAAAACTTGTTATCTGTGACTAAAGACATCTTCGAAACTTTGTTAAACTGTGAAACATCTTCAAAATCTATAATTGTAGAGAGAGCACATAGAGCATTACGTTCTAGACAAGATTCTTCCTCACCAAGGATTATTTATACCAAGTTATTAAACTTTCAAGATACTTTCCAAATCCTGGAGACAGCTAAAAGCAAAAAACAATTTATATGGAAATCTCATAAACTGTCATTTTCCCAAGATCTTCCTTCTCAAATAAAATTAAATAGACAAAAACTTGCCCCTTATTGTGCTGACTTGATAAAAAGAGGGATAAGATTTCGTATGTCTTATCCAAATACCTTGTCTTTTACTGTCAATGACAAAAGGTTTGTGTGTTCTGATCCTAAAGATGCTAAAGATATTTTTTTAAAACATTTAAAAACATTCCAGACTGTGTATCATAATATGTTACTCTGAATGTGTCTCAAATGTGATATATTGCAGTCATTGTTTATGCTTTAGAGTGTATATGTCTGTTGCTGCCTAATCTTGTTTTTCTTTTTCCCTAATAAGTTAAATGAAATGAATATATATATATATATATATATATATATATATATATTTTGTTTTAGTTTGATTCTAATAAGGGCTAATATAACTATGATGGTATATGCTTTGCAGTTGTCTAGTGTTGTTGTCATGACTTTCGAACTGCCATATAGCTATTTTTTCGCTATTTGCGGATATAGTACATTTGTACTTTCTAGCTTTTAGTTTAAAAGTCCCCTTTGCTAGTTGTGCGGTTGATGGAGGGAGAATTTCGCCTCTTGAGACCATCCGAAGAGAAAATCTTCTGCTGGTAGCACCAGCTGCATCTGTATTGGAGCACGCACCTTCTATGAACTTTCGGAAGAGGTGGGTGACGTCATCATTTCCTGCGGACAGCTGCTAGCTTCACTTATACAGTGGCGCTTATCGTCAGCAAGTATTAGTCTTCAAAAAAGACTCGTACATCTTTATTTACACTTTTAAAATGTTTGTGACTAAGCGATAAATATTTTATTTACTTTAAACAAGTGATCTTTCCACACTACCACCAGCGATTCTCCACATTTTTCTTATCTCGCTTTAGTGCGAGTAAATGTACTCAATACCAAG
The DNA here is from genome assembly GCF_019279795.1 of Protopterus annectens. Lineage (NCBI taxonomy): Eukaryota > Metazoa > Chordata > Ceratodontiformes > Protopteridae > Protopterus > Protopterus annectens. Next base: position 966,570,191 of record NC_056733.1, on the reverse strand, counting down.
GCGGACTTCATTCATAAATCAATGGGACAGGTTAGTCCTATTCATTTCAATTACACAAGAATGGATTGACAAGAATAACATATTTTAAAATATAAAGTAATGTTAAAATATATATTTTATCTTCACTGTTTGCCTGTTCTTTCAGGAATTCTATGTAGTTTAATATATGCATTAAGAGGGGATTGTAGTTCTAAATTATGTTTAACAAAATATTACACATAGTTACAAAGTTTAGATAGACTTAACTCTAATCTCATTGGATATAATACACATGTTTATGGGTAGCTTGTTTGATTGTTATAGACTTTAGCTTATTTTGTTTTGGCTTTACACTGGATATTCAGAAGAGAATGCATCTCGAGTTTGGTATATTTTATATTCTGTTGCCATACTGCGTCCTTATATTCTAAAAGGACAGTATAACCTTACATATAGCAGATATAATGATACAAACATTTTAAAATCAGTCCTTCAAAATGTAAAAATCTACAATAGTGTTCTTTTAATATAGTGAATATAACATGGGTCAAGGTATTATCCAGTAGTCTTTGTTTGTAGTCATCTTTTACCACTAGATGGCGACAAAGTCTATTCACTATACAGTAGAATAAAGAGAGATGTTGCTAAATAGCAGCTGTTTTGGCAGTTAACATTCATCTATATGGGATTGATTTATAAAATATTAAGTCTCCCAGAGGTTAATCTTTGCTATATTAGAAATAAATTTAAATGCTTATACTATAATTTTAGACATTTTTTGTATTAGTTATTTTTTATATGATTACTGACAAATTCATTGTAGTTAACTATGTGATTACTTGTAAAGGTGTAGTCTTATTTTGTTTTGCATTATTTATAGTTATTTTTTCTATATATAATTAAGGTACCAGCTTATATATGATATATTTACTGCTAGTTTCTCATAGGATTATTAATATATATAGTAATGTGATTATATTTGTCTTTTAATATTAATACATGTTATTTTACATATGTTTTGTTTTCATCATATCATTCGCTATGCTGGGATGTTAAATACTTGAGGAAATTCATTATATCACTATATATTTTTACTTACTAATAGGAGCTTGTAGTTAAATATATTAAGTAGGGATTGAGTATGTTGGACATCTTGAAATTAGTTTGTCTTGTATATAGTTATAGTAGTGTAATACTGGTTTTAATTTTTGTTAGGTTGATATTGAGTATTCTTTATGTAAACCTCATACTTTTATTATCTAAAATTTCAACTTTTAATTTATTTGCATCTGATCTTCCTTTATCATTAGGTGTTTGGTGGGTAGGCACTAGGGTTAGGATAAAGGATATAAATAAATCTTATATTACTTTTGATATTATTTTTCTTCTACAGGAGATATTTGTTAATGTGATGACATATTTAAATACTGTCCAGTTTAAATCTGTTTTTTTTTTATTTTTTTCAAATGTACTGGTTTAAGTGTGGTTTGGGTTTTACTCGGTGGTTTCTGTGCAGCATCAATAATAGTTGTTTGCTTTGAATATGCCAGTTGACATAATATTGGATTCTTGGAATGTTAGAGGTATTCAAAGCAAAGCAAAAAAGTCATTATTGTTCCATTTGATTTTTAAGTCACGGGCCAATATTTGTTTTATTCAAGAGTCCCATATTCCTCGTTTTGATTGGAATAAAGAGAGGAATAAAAAATGGATTAAGAAGATTGTAGCCTCAGGGGACTCATCTAATTCCAGAGGAGTAGCCATAATCATTAAGCAAAAATTTTTGGGGAACATTGTCGATGAGAAATTTGATAATGAGGGTAGATGGTGTTTATTTACCACTTCCATCCATGGTCTTGATAAACCTCTTTTAGTTTTAAACATATATGGCCCATGTAATTCACAACATTTGTTTATTTTAAAAATCCATAATATTCTCACATCATATAAAGACCACTATATTATAGTAGGCGGTGATTGGAATGCAGTAATTAATCCAGAAATTGATCGTTCTCACTCCACTGTTTCTTATAACTATCAATCTACTATGGCTCTTAATGATTTGATGGTAGACTATAGTTTAATGGACCCAATGCATGCTGTTAAAATCCCAAATAGAAGTGATATTTATACATATTACTCTAAGTGTTATCGTTCATGGTCCAGACTGGATTTTTTTCTAATTTCTGATTCTATCTCAAAATATATTTTAGATTTTAATATTGAACCTAGATTCTTTTCTGATCATTCAAGAATTTTATTAAAATTAAACATAAATACTAATACTAAAAATAAATGTAATATGAATAAATGGTCTTTAAATAATAATTTACTACTAAATGAAGAAATTTGTAAACAATGTTCCGATATTCTACAGGAAATGGAGGGTAATTTGGAAACATCAGATATCCCTTATGACATACAATGGGCTGCTTGTAAAGCAAGGTTAAGAGGACTATTTATCAGTAAAGCAGCCTATTTTAAAAAACTTTACTCTAAGAAAGAGGAGTTTTTAAAATCTAGAATTCTGTCCCTGGAAAATCAGCTTAGAATGAACCATGACTATACTATAGAAAAGCAAATTCTTGAAGGTCAAAAAGATTTAATTTTGCTTCATCAACATAATCTATCTTTAGCTGAACAAAAGTTACTTGCTTCATACTCAGAATGGGCTCAGGTTCCCTCTAAACTACTAGCTAGAATTATTAAAATTATTTTTGACAGACCAAAAATATCATCTTTGTCTTATAAGAATAGATTATATAACACGGATGAAGAAATTATTCAACTCTTTACTACTCTTTTTACTGATTTATATTCAAAATCTTCTAATTTTGGTAATGATAATAACATAGAAACTTTCTTAAACTCTCTGCATTTTCCTAAACTAAATGATAACCAACAAAGTTTACTTTCAGCTCCTATATCCTTACAAGAAATCTCAGATTCAATTGACAATCTTAAATCAGCTAAATCTCCTGGCCCTGACGGGTTCACTCCGGAATTCTTCAAAACCTTTAAATTGGTAATTCTTCCCTTTCTTTTCAAAGTATATAACCATATAAGACTCAATGACATCTCAGATATTCATTGGAAAACTTCTAAAACTATCTTAATTTTGAAAAGTAATAAAGAAAAATCTGACCCAGCTAACTATAGACCCATTTCTTTAATAAATGTAGATATTAAGATTTTATCATCTATCTTGGCTAATAGATTGAAAAGAATTTTACCCTCAATTATTTCTCAAGATCAATCTGGTTTCATGTCTCGAAGACATGCTTGGGACAACACATTGTCCTTAGAGTCTATCATTCATCTTATTAAAAAAGACACAAACCCAATATATGCTCTGATCATGGATGCATCAAATGCTTTTGACAGAGTCTGTTGGAATTTTCTTTTTCAGACTATGTCTTGTTTTAATATTCCTTTATTCTTCTTAAACTTTGTTAAAATATTATACAAAGATATGTATACTAGACTTTACATTAATGGTCACTTTTCTCCTCCTATTAAGATTACTAGAGGAACAAGACAAGGATGTCCATTGTCTCCTTTTCTCTTTAATATTTATTTAGAACCTTTATTGTTATATATTATTCAAAATACTTTTCACAATGTCCCTAGAATACTTAACACCAAAACTTATTTCTCAGCCTTTGCTGATGACCTAATAATTTATTTTCAAACTCCTATATCTGATTATAGAAAAATAACTAACTCTATTGATTACTTCTCTTCTGTTTCGAATTATCTCTTAAATTCTTCTAAAACCTATATATTTCCTTTAAATCATTTAGTACATAAAACATGTCTGTTTTCAGACCATCAGTTTCAGTTTACTTATAATATAAAATATTTAGGTATCAACTTAGAACACAATAATAAATCATCTTCTCAAAATAATATATATAAAATTTGGAATTCAATATTATCTGATATAAACAGATGGCAACATCTAAATCTTTCACTTTTATCAAAAGCTGCCATAATTAAAATGAATATTTTGCCTAAATTCCTTTACCAATTTACGTCTGATCAGATAATTCAAATCTTTCTTTGAGTCTGTAAACAAAGTTTTAGCTAAATTCTTATGGTTCCCCAAATCTTAGAATCTCATATTCCAGACTATCAATTTCTAAGGACAAAGGGGTCTGGGTCTTCCTAAACTACATCTCTATTATCTGATAGTTTCATCTAACAAACTTTTCACCATATCTAATTCCAAGAATATTGCACATATAAATCATTCTTTATGGATAAAATATGGTATAATTACATCATTTCAAAAATATAAACCCAGAAGCTGTTCCTTTTATCTCTTTGGACACCATTTCTACCAAAAATTTATCCATCTTTATTAAGCAAAAGATTAAAGCTTTTCAATCTTTATTAAAAATGTGCAATTTAGATAAGATTTCTCATTTTATACAACCAATTCATCTAAACCCAAATATAATGATCGATAACAAACCTTTTAACTTAACAAAATATCCTCTAATAAAAAATTTAAAAATTGGAGATATTTTGAAACATCTTGACTTATCTATACCTGATTGGCGTAAGTTGTTGAAAGTCAATTGGAACTATTCACCAGTTCTTTGTCAATTAAGAGTAATAATTAAAAATAAGTTTTTATGTATAGACCCCATAGATCATCAAATGAATAATCTCAACACAATTATCAAAATGCTATCTTCATCAGATAAAATGCTTTCAAATTCCTACAAATTGATAAAGAGCTTAATGATAGAAAATAATTGTCTTTTATCTAATACATGGCTGAATTATAATTCTCAGTTATCTGAGTCTCAAAAACTTTTGGCTATCAGACATACAAAGGAATTTATCCCTTTCAAAAAACTTTTATACACACAATTAATGATTAATAATGATGCCTATTATACCCCTTATAAATTAAATAAATTCAATCCAAACAAATCTGCATCATGCTCATGTTGCTATCACCCCCAAGCTGATCTTCTCCATATTTTGTGGTATTGTCATTTTTCTCATAGATTATGGACCTCTTTGAAAGTCAGACTACAGAGAATGGGATACCATAAATCTACTTTGTCCTGGGAATTTGCCATTCTTCATATTCCATTAATTCATCTTTCAAAATCAGATACTCATGTTATCATCTTTATTTGCTCCTTATTAAAACTTTACATAACACAAAATTGGCTTGATCGCACCAAATTAAATTGGACAACTTTTCAAAAAATGGCTTATTCATATATTGATGCACAAGGGAACATAGTTAGAAGTCCAAAAAAAAGGCATTAAAGAACTTAGTATTAGAAAAAGTGTTAAATATTATTAATAGTTAATGCCATCACTTCTTTTATTGTTTCAAGATGGTATTTTTTTCTGTATTTTTTTGTTCTTTCTCTCTATCTTTTCAGGATGCCTAACTTGTATATAGTGTATATATTTAGTAATGTTTTTATTATCATTGTTATATGTAAACTCTCCTGAATGATTGTTTTTTTTTTCAGAGTTGTAATATTCCTATTCAATTCTATTTACATGTACAAAACTCCTAAATGTCTGTTTTATATACTGAATAAAAATTTATTGAGAAAAAAAAAAAAAAATAATCTATTCAGTTACCTACCAAAGTAGCTATTTGTAAATGTGTAGCTCATACAAAACAACAGGATAAGATTTCAAAAGGTAATGCACGAGCTGATGCAGCTGCAAAGCAAGCAGCCTCAGACTCAGAAACTTTATTTTTAAATGAGGAATTACAACCCTCTGAGATTTTAGATTTAGACATGTTAAAAACAATGCAGATGCTTACTACAAAAGCAGAAAAACAAAAATGGGTAAAACGAGGTGCAATTTTTGAGAATGGACTGTACATTTCCAAAGAAAGAAAACCGATATTGCCGTCTAATTTATTTAGATATGCAGCTTTGTTGAGCCATGGGCAGTGCTATGTCTCAACAGGGGGGATGGTACAGTTAGTAAATCGAATATTCCAAACATATGGATACATAAATTATACAGAAAAATTTTGTGCAGCTAACAAGCACCATGCACAAGGAGCATTTAAAACCAAGCAAGGAAGTTTTCCTATACCACCATATCCATTCCACACTACTTGTATGGATTTCTTAGAATTAAATAAATGTAAAGGGTTTGACTCCCTCTAAAATGTTTTTTGGGAGAGCATATTATGTGCCTCAGTGGAAAGCTCTCATGCCTGCAGAGCAGGAGGCTGACAGTTCATTAGCTAATTATATAAAGAAACTGTTAATGAATAAATCTGTTTTGCAGTTTGACTCTTTTTCAGATGAAAGACAGAACAAACCGGTAGAAGCAGTTTTGGAACCATGTACCTGGATCTGGTTGAAGGTGACGAAAAGGGTGAGTCCAAAGTGGGAAGGTCCGTACCAGGTCCTGTTGGCAACGCCTACTGCAGTCAGAGTAGCTGAGAGGACGTCCTGGGTTCATTTGACGCATTGTAAACCGGTAAAAGAACTTTCAACTTGATAAGAACTTTGTGACTGATACACAAGGGCAAAATGGCCAAAAGTAAAGCAAACAGAAAAGTAGAGCAACCCCAGAACTATTGCATAATTATTTTGTTAGCTGTGCATTTGTTGACTATAAGTGTGACAATTTTTCTCTTATTGTGGTTTTTTCCTGCACTCAACCACACGAGTGAAAGTGAGAAGACATGATAAACTGTCTATAGACTGGCATCCAAATTTTAACACATACCTGGCCATGAAACGTGTGTATGCAAAGACTATGAACATTTCAAATTGCTGGGTTTGTACAGCTATACCAACAGCATATGGAGGACTGTTAATGTCCGCTGTCCCTCTGGGGATAAATGAGACTTGGAAAATTTTGCTTTTTAATACAGGCACTGTAAGATCAAAGGACAAAATAGCTTTATTTTTACCTGTCACACAAAAAGGAGTTGTATGTTTCTACAAAAATGATACCCTCCAGGTGGGCTGAAGTAATTGTAATATAACAATGTCTTATAAATGTTACATTAAAGTCAGAAGTGGGGGTACTGTTTGTAATACTAACTATGATTCATATCTGAGTTCAATGAAAACTACATTAAATGCAGTACGTGACAATCCAGTCTTAACTAAATAATTGTCTATTAAAGATAGGAGAATGTTTCATGCAGGGATAACACGTATTAGTACCAAAGTAATGATTTTATTTGTGGGAAAAAGGCATATAAATGGTTACCTGAGAATTGGTCCGGCAGTTGTTTTTTGGGTTATCTGGTTCCAGCAATAAAACATACTGCAGAATTACCTTTGGGTAAGATACGAAATGTAAGGGAAACAGCTCAAAAATCTGAAGGTCCAGTTAAGAAACCTGTGAATCCAGTTGGGAAGATCGAAGCTGGTTGGAGAGATCATAATTCAGTAAAAGACAAAAGTGAATTGACTCATATGGACTTGGGTAACAGTGTTATATCCTGGGCAGGAATACTACCAGCCTATGGAGCAGTCAAATTGATCTGGGAGCTGAGGAAGCTGTCGAGACTTCTCGAAGTAATGAGTAATGCAACTTTTTCCACCCTAAAATTGGTGACTGATGAACTGAATGCAATGAGAACTGTTGTGCTACAAAATCGAATGGCTCTTTACTTCACCCTAGCAGCAAGAGGTGGTACACAAAGAAGAATGCTGTGCTTTTATCCCTGAGGATCGTCACGAGACAAATAATCACCTAGAGGTAATTCAGCAAGTATCAGCAATGACTAAACCAGGCCCAAACCCACTGACGGACATTTTCCAGAATCTGTTTGGGGGGTGGGGTTCCATCCTAATGAACATTTTAATTGCTATTTGTGTGGGTATACTCCTAATAGGAACATGTGCTTGCTGTGGAATTCCCTGCATGAAAAGATTAATCAAAGATTTTGTTGATATATCTGTTACTGAAACTTTTTACCAAGATGTTGAAATTGAAAGATTGATTTCAGATGATGCTTTTTCTAAAGTATAGATTAAATGACTTGCCTAGTTAAAAGTCCTTAAAAGGAAAAGGCTAGGGAACGAAATGATATTGTTTATGTTTCTGAATAGAATAAAAAGTATTAAAAGGAGGGAGAATGTTAAAAAAATATGTACTTAAACATATATGAAGTGCTAGTTTAAAAGCAAATAGTATGTAATGCATTTTATTCTATTTTACAATATGGCAGTAAGAATGATCTTACATGTAATTGCTTGAAGCTTTGGAGCTGCAGTGTGATTGAACTCTGACCCTGGCAGTAGCCAGCTCAGCAAGCTTATGTTTTTCACTAATGATTATCTGCTGGGTCAGGAAAATGCATATATAAGGCATTGAATCTTTTCTTCCTTCCTCTGAGATAGTTGGCCTTGTGAATATTATCAGCACAGCTGCTAGAAGTTAATGTTGCAAGAAGAACAAAGAAGCATATTAAGAACTGAACTGACTATTGTATTCGAGCAGGACTGAAACCTTGAAAGAATAACATTTACAGAAAGACATTATAACTGACGAGGTGCTTTGCAAGGCTGTATTATTCTCATGGGAAAACTTTTAAAAAGTATAACTTCAGCACTTTCTTATGAATAGATTATTGTGGACTATAGTGATGTAGGTGCCCTGTGCTTGACCACGTCAGTAAGGTGGGCAAAGCTAATTGTAAATGCTATAAAATATTGAACACTTCCTGAATGTAATTAGACAGAATTCTATACTTGTACTGTATGGTTTTCTGCCTCCTGGTGTACACTAGTAAAGTTTCTTGTATCTGAATCTCCTGTGTTGGTGACTGTCATTTTAAAAAGCCTAATGATTTTACAGTCTGATTCTTTGATAATTTATTTCACAACAATACACAAGGTTTCCTAGCACAGATAGTGCATCTGTTGCTGTATTGAAAACTAAAAGATACCATCTTTTATGGCCTAGCCATAAACTAATTTAATTTCACTTATTTTTCTAAAGTTAACCTCCTGTGTTCCAGTTTCCACTTTTGAAATATATACATTTAAACAGTTACAAAAGTACATGTAAATTTCTGTTCTTTTCCAGTAGGGCATACTGTGGTTACATTTCAAACAGCACTTTGCAAATACCTTTTGAACACACACATCTGTACAAGCAGTTTGATATACACATGACATACAGTTCTAATATATTTGTAACACAAGCATCTTGAATAAATCATTTCGATATTCACCAATGATATATAATTATTTACAAAATTCCAACTAGCTGGGCTGGCAGTATCTCCTTTTGTCACAGGAGCATCCACATAGGCTTTGTTAGATCAGCACTAGAATACAGTTGTAGTCATTTTGTAATAGTGTTTATAGTTTTAATACATGGTAGGTTGTTTTTTTGGTGAGGGATAATTCAGATTGCTGCAATGTTCAGATCCTATAACTGCCAAAGGAATTCCTGACACACATCTCCACACAGGACAGCTCCCAGCAATCCTTGAGCCAATATATTCTGGATGTGGGTGTCACTCCCACATCACATGTGAGGCTGCCAGGTATGCTTTTCTACATCATCATTAAAATAATGCTGCATTCTGTCATCAGTATATAGATATATATATATATATATATATATATATATATATATATATATATATATATATATATATATAGTTGTTTCAAACGGAATGTGTGTTGGTTTGGGGGTATTTCAGATAGCTGCAGTTTTATGCTCATTTAAAGGTTGTCATCCACAGTCCTGATAATATTTATTTGACTGTACATATAGATGACTAAAAGTATTAACCCCTGTTTTACTGTTAAATGTGGGGTGCCATTGCCATTATGTCTTACAGGTTCATAGGTTCATAGGTGTGTACTAGGCTAATGGCTCTGGAGCCTTTACAAACCTAGCCCATAGGATTATCCTGGCATCATGCCACCCAACCTTAGTTCCCAGTGCCTCTGTTGAGTGAAACTATTGCAACGACCCTTGGGGTGAATTTTCTATTTCCCATCCACTCATCAATATTTCTCTTGAAGAGGGCCACTGAGGTGCTCTGCTTGACAAGTATGGGAAGTCTCTTCAAATATAGCTTTATAAGTCAAGCAGAGATCCCCTCTAATGAGACAGCCATAGCATGGACAGTCTCTGGTTATTAACCTGTCCCTCCAGCACGTTCTGTTGATTGTGGTAATGAAGGTGAGGTCTCTGGAGAGTGTGGTGTGGAGGGATTGGGAATTCATTACATGTAGCATTTCTAACAGAGCTGGGTAACAGCAGTCCCAAGTGTTGAACCCATGACCCTGAACACTACAGTCACAGGAATGTACCACTATACCATCTGAGCTCTTGTTTTACTTTTCCCAAGAATGTCAGGAATTCACTGGGCAAGGCCTGTAGCAGTATATATATATATATATATATATATATATATATATATATATATATATATATATATATATATATATATATAGGTTCATAGGTTCATACTAGGCTATCTGCCCTAGGGCATTTATAAGCCTAGCCAGAGTGTGTTTGGCTTTCGCCACCCATTTTAATTTTGCTATGCCCTTTTTCGAGGTTAGTATACTGTGCCTCTGTCTAACAGTGACACAGAAGTGATACCCGGGGAAAACCTATGATCTCCCATCCACTCATCAAGATTCCTCTTGAAGAGAGTCAGTGAGGGAGTCTGCCTAACCTGGACTGGGATTTTATTCCAGAGTGAAGGGAGCCTCTGGGTTATGAATCTGTCCCTCCAGCATGTCCTATTTATTTCAGTGCTGAGGTTCAAGTCTCTCGAGTGCGTAGCTCGATGGGATTTGGATTTTCTGAGGTGCAGCATGTCCATTAATTCCAGGTTGGACATGGCGTTATACATCAGGCACAGATCGCCTCTGAGCAGGCGGTATGCCACTGAGTAGAGCTGGAGTTTCTTTAACCGGGCAGCATATGGCATCTGTTTGAGCCCTTTGATCCTCTTGGTGAGATACTTTTGGGGTCTTTCCAGTTGCTGCAGGTGTCTGGTAAGGTACTTCCCAAAAGGGGCATTGTACTCAATTATGGGCCTGATGATGGATTAGTAAAGAGGCACAATGACCACCCCTGATCTAGATGTGAATCCCTTCATGATTAGGTGGGCCATATAAAAAGTTTTTCTAACCACTTTGGCCACGTGGTTGTCAAATGAGAGATTGCTATCAACTTGGGTCCCCAGGTCACTAATTTCTTCTTCTGTACTTAATGGATTACCACCTATGTGGTAATTTGTGGGCACTTTGTTTTTGCCAAAGGGGATGACTATACACTTTTTGGTGTTTAGCTTGAGGCCATGGCTCTGACACCAGTTGTCTGTTTCTATGAGGCCCTTTTGGAGGATGCTTGTGTCGGCTGGAAAGTCGATTATGGCGCCCAGTTTGCAATCATCTGCGAACTTGGTCAGCCACAGTCCTTCCGTGTTGGCCTGTACCTCCGAGAAATATATACCGAACAAGAGAGGTCCCAGGACTGAGCCTTGTGGGACACCACTTGTAACTGGTTTGGGGTCTGACATGGCTCCAGCAATTCTAACCATGTGGGTTCTGTCCTTGAGCCAGTTTGCAACTCATCTAGTGACATAGGGGTTTATATTTAAGCTGGTGAGCTTATCTATAATGCCCGAGTGCGGTATTGTATTGAAGGCTTTAGCGAGGTCCAGGTAGGCTGTGTGGACCACCTTCCCCTCGTCAATGGCCTTAGCGAAGTTTTTCACTGTGGTTTTCTGGGCAGGGGGTGGGGTCGGGATGTGAATATCCAGTGAGATTATTTTATGGTCTGATCTTACCAGTGAGGGATACACTTCTGGTCTGGAGCATAGAGTCCCCATGTTGGTGATGATCAGGTCCAGTATGTTTTCCCCTCTTGTGGGAGTGGTAACAATTTGTTCCATAGCATTTGAGTTTATAAATTCTAGGAACCTTTGGGCTAGGGTGTTGGAGCTAGAGTAATGCTCCCAGTCTATGTTTGGTAGTTGAAGTCACCCAATATAATGGTGTTTGGAGAGACCTTCATATTTTCCAGTGTTCTCTAGAAGGCCGAATGGGGTTCCTGGGTTTGTGAGGGTGGTCTGTAGCAGGCTATAAACTGGAAGGCAGTTTTACCCACTGTTAGTTGCACATGGATAGTCTCTGATACTTTATGCTGTGCCACCAACCTGGAGGTGTGGGTATCTTTGATGAATATTGATACTCCCCCTCCTTTTGTGGTTCTGTCCAAGTTTTGGGGCTGAAAAGCATGGTATGAGGTATAACCTGGTAGTGCTGGGGTGCTCTCAGGAGCCTTGAACCAGGTTTCTGTTACTGCACAGATATCGATGTTCTCCATGCTAAGGAGAGTTTTGAGTGCGTGCATCTTGAGGTTTAGACTTCTGGCGTTGAGTAGCATTACTCTTAGTTTCTTATCCCTTGTGATACCTATGGAGGTGGGTTTGTCTTTGAGCCTTGCCTAAAAAAGGCACTATGGGGGTAGCAAGAGCCTTTGCCAATATCTGAAAGCCCAGGGGTGACAGGTGCAAGTCGTCCCTAGCGAAGCATCGTGGCTTGTCGAGTATGTCATCCCAGGCTGACAGGCATTGGATCCCCTTTGAATGACACCAATACTTAAGCCAATTGTTGAAATTGATCATCTTGTCTTCATATTGTGGCATCATTCTTGGTGAGGGTAAGATGCTACTCAAGGTCAGGGTCATACCGGCCTGGGCTACATGCTCAGAGAGCTCGTCTATGTCTCTTTTCATGTAGTCCAGGGAGGTACGTCTCAGGTCATTCACACCAACATGGACAATGACTGAGTCATATTTGTACTTGCCTTGGAGTGACCTGAGTGCTTGTGTTATGTGGTGGATCCTAGCGCCCGACAGGCAGCTCACCGTGACCTTCTCCTTGTTCAGTCTGGTGAGTGGGACGTCAGTGTGCCTGACAACAGAGTCACCTATTACAAGTGTATCAGGTGTGTTGTTTAGCCTTAAGGGCTGTGACTGTTCGGCACACTGGCTTTGTGAGCTATGTGTTGCACGTGTTTTGTTTTGGGGTAGCGGTTGCTTGAGTGTCTGCTTTGGAGGTCTCTGCTGCTTAGGCAGATTTTTATTTAGAGCCACCGAGTATGTTTTTGTGTGTTTATGTGTTTGGTTTGTTGTTGTGGTTGGTCTATGTGAGACTGGAATTGTAGTGAGTGTGGTTTCCTTCTCCTCCTGACTGGTTACGCCAGTACTGAGTTGAGAGAGCTTAGCCTCCAGTTTGGCTATATGGTTGCATCTCTCACACGTGTTAGAATTTGTTGGGAGGAGGAGAGGGTTGTCTGTGTACATGAGGCAGTTGTAACATTGCCTCAAAATTCCCAGATTCACCAGCTGGACCGGAGAGGAGATTGACAACTGACCTTTGGACATGCTAGAATAGTATTGGGAATTCCTTTATAATTGAAAAAAGGGCCAATGGGGAACAAGGTACTCAAGGGGAGTTTGTGAGGGTGTAGTGCTTTTAATTTTTTAGTGCTGACCTAGTGAGCAAGTGCTAGGTAACTTAAATGCAATGTGCTACAGGTAACTTAAATGCAAAAATGACAAACAGTAAATTTCTTTCAAGTGAAACAAGGAAATAAGTACAGTAAGCAATGTAGATATCACTAGGGATCCACAGAAGTGCTGAAAAGCCGCGTTTTAGGTGGAATTAGCATTTCAGGGAAATAGCAAGCAAACAAACAGCAAGCATACAAACAAAGCTAGATTCAGCAGGCCTGGATCTAGTCTACGCTACAGCAAACAAGGTGTACCAATTACAGTAAGAAACAGTTCAAATATGCAGGTACTATAAGCCTTTAACCAGAAATTCCCAGCTCAGAAGGGCAGAGTCCAGCCTCTCCTCCCACAAGAGTGCAGACCACGAACCCTCTTAATGTAAAATAACTGGCCTGAAGCCCAAGTGCTTAAACCAGAACTAATACACTTTTAGAATAACAGACACTGAGCCCTCAGTCAGCAGTTCCCAACTTAGAAGGATGTAAGCTACCTGTCCTGCCACCACAGTGCAGGCCACAAACCTTCCTAATGTAAAACAACTGGTCTGAAGCCCAAGTGCTTAATCCAAAAGACTTAGAATGATAACTACACTTTAATCAAGTTACTACCAAGCAGTAATAAATACAATTGAATACTTTAAAGAATGCCTGGATTAGTGCTCAAGTTATACAAACAAAGCTAGATTCAGCAGGCCTGGATCTAGTCTATGCTACAGCAAACAAGGTGTACCAATTTCAGTAAGAAGCAGTTCAAATATGCAGGCACTATAAGCCTTTAACCAGAAATTCCCAGCTCAGAAGGGCAGAGTCCAGCATCTCCTCCCACAAGAGTGCAGACCACGAACCCTCTTAATGTAAAATAACTGGCCTGAAGCCCAAGTGCTTAAACCAGAATTAATACACTTTTAGAATAACAGACACTGAGCCCTCAATCAGCAGTTCCCAACTTAGAAGGATGTAAGCTACCTGTTCTGCCACTACAGTGCAGACCACAAACCTTCTTAATGTAAAGCAACTGGTCTGAAGCCCAAGTGCTTAAACTAAAAGGCTTAGAATGAGTTACACCAAGCAGTAATAAATACAACTGAGTACTTTTAAGATGAAACAAAAGCAAAATAAAATAGGAAGAAACACAAATACAGTAAAAGCAGATACATTTTTTTTTTTTTTTTTTTAGTAGAAAGAGAGAAAGGATTTGCAGAAACTAAGCTGAATGGCCTTCTCAAATGTTCTCCCTGTACTGGATAGAATGAGGTAATGACACTAGACTGGGAGGAGGGTCCCAGATCAAATTTACACTAGGGGCGGGCAACTGCAAAGCCACCAACTATAAAAACACTATACCAACAGAGAGGGAGGGTGGGAAACAAACTGCAGAAATGTTTCACAGCTGAAAAGCAGCAGTGAGCCTTTAAATGAAAGTTTTAAACAGCTAAAGTAGCCTCTAGAAAAAAGAGTTTAACTGCAACAAGTTATCAGAAACAAACAACCCAACAGATGCTTAATAAAAGTGGACAATTTCCAGTTAATACCTCACACACAGTGAAACTAGCTAGAAAAATACACAGTACACAAAGTGCTATAAATAACTAAGAAATAAAGAACAAAATAAACAAAAAACAGGATACTTAATGTTATATATTATAGCTCCGAGTTTCCTCAGTGTCCTTCCTTCGATCAGTTCAGTGTAAAATGGCAGAACACTCACAACTGAATTTCTTAGGTAACAGAAAGTTGAAACCTCAGACAGCTTTTAAGAAAGAAATCTCAAAAGAACCAATGAGGTGCTTAGTCTAAGCTGTAGTCCAGGTGACCTCAGTCAGCCAATGACCTCAAACAATTCTCTCTCACTGAAATGCCTGATGGCTTTGGTTAAACCAAGATGTCCCTGAATATGTGCTCAGACACACAGCCTCCACAAACACTAGGCCCAAATACAATATATATATATATATATATATATATATATATATATATATATATATATATATATGTATATTCCCACATGTTTTCTATACTGTCTTCTCATGCCTGCTGTATATATTGTAGTACTGTCTGCATACCTGTCTACTGCACAGGTTTTTGCTGAATGTCAAGATTTTGTAGTCATCTTTATGGCCCATATTTAAGATCATAGTAATTGACTGGCAGATTACTGACAAGTCATTAATGATTACAAACATTAAATAGTATGACACAGATGCCATATTCAAAATGCATACCCTTCAGATATGTCATGGTGAAGCAAAACCTGTTATTCCATCAGCCGTATACACCTATAGGTTTGTAATTGTATATTATGTCACATTTGTCCCTGGGTCTTGAGCCTTTGTACAACCACGGTTTATGGCTTTCTCCACACTTATTACTGTAAGTGATTGACAGGGCTAAATATCCGTAATGTTGACAGCAGTGTAATTTGATTAACATATATTGCGGCATAGTAGTGTAGGTATTAATGTTGTCCTGTTTTTCTTTTTATCACAGGTGAACATGGAAGTAGTTTTGTGTCCCCAGCGCCACCTAATGTCAGTGTCCATCAGATTCTGATGATGATGGTGGCCAAAGTGTGGCACAGTCGAGGGTTGCAGAGGCTGAATCTGACACAGAAGTTGACATCTAGCACCCACACTCAGGATTCCCAGACACAGCCAGTATGCCTACGCATACCCAGCCCACTGAGGCCACAGATATTTGACACTTGGAGGGAGAGGACATAGATCGGGGAAGTGTGGCTATCATGGCTTCAGTTAATGTGTAAAAAACAAACTTAAACAAGCCAAAAGGCACAGGTCAGCAATCCACTCAATAATTTAATGTTAGCACTTTCGTCTGCCAAAGTCGACAAACTTCTTCAGATAAAATGATAAGAAAATTACATCAGTTAAATAGAAAATGCTTTAAAATGCCAACAATGCTTTAGCCAGACACACCTCAGACCATGTCCAACATCATTTTTCTTTTACTGTTTTAGAAAAACTACCTTTTGACATCTGGAGGGGGTCCATGGTCTTTGATTTTAGAAGAAAGGGAATTAGTTTGGCAACTACGGCTTAATGCCTTTTCTTATTCAGGTCTCAACGAGAATTGTAATGTCAAATGCTTATGGAATTTAAAGTCCTTAGATGACATATGTAATAACTTTTAATATTATGAGAAGCCATCTTTATTCTCTATTTCTATTTTTATTATTAATTAATGTTTTTTTATTTTCACAGATTTAAAATGGTTATTTAAGCAACTTTTAAGGAAACAGGAAGTGATGTTTTAAAGCATTTTCTATTTAACTGATGTAATTTCCTTATCATTTTATCTGAAGAAGTTTGTCAACTTTGGCAGACGAAAGTGCTAACATTAAGTTATTGAGTGGATTGCTGACCTGTGCCTTTTGGTTTAAGTTACCATGGCTTCAGTGCCTGTTGACACTGTGTGTAGCCAAACTGTTGGCAAGGTGCCACACAGGCGGATTGATAGGGGTGCTTGTCAGAGGCATGCTGTCCCTCCACTACCTGGTGCAAGTGTCTCTTCATATGTCACTCAACGTATGTTTAGGGACATAATGGAGGCACACGCACATTCAGAATGTCATTCCAAAAGAATGCTCAGGGTTCTAGATTCAGCACAGTCTGACATGTGTGACTGCCTTCACCGTGTTTTTAATGCACTGGATTGGTTCAATGAAATGTATGAACGGGATGTGTCCATGAGAGAGCGAAGAGTGTCTGGCATGGAATGCACATTGTCTGTGATGGAACATCTGCTGGGAGGGGAAAGTCGAACCCATTGGGCATAGGTCAGTAACTACAACTGCTGAATGCCAATGGGGCCATGCCCAATCAACCTCCTGTAGTGGCAGTGCATCCGCTGCTTCATCAGAGAGTGTGCTGTCCACACCCAGACGTAGCAGGCCATGGGGTCATAGTCCTGGGCATTCCTATGAAAGGAGCACATCCAGCAGACATCAGTCACCCTCAGATAGTAACACTCCATCTGACCCTGGGCATGGAGGTGCCAGTGCAACCCCTAGCAGAGACAGTTCTCGTGGTCGGGGATGAAGACGATGAACTGTCACCTGTACTATGCATGGCTCACAGCTGTCCAGCACACAGACACATAGGGCTAGCAATGAGCTTGGCTGTGTTCATACACACACAAGCACACACACACACACACACACACACACACACACACACACACACACACACACACACACACACACACACACACACCAATGTCACATTGAGAGCACCTACTGACACACATATTACATTTACATGTTCTGTGTTGGCTGCTGCCCTTATCTGACCTTTTGTGTCAGGCTAGGTCTTCTGCATCCCCCCCAAAAAAAACTTTGCAAGTGATGACTGTGCTACATCCCTGTTGTCTATCTTTTGGCTTCAAGGATACTAAAGCTACCTACATTAATATATTTTTTATCTATCCATTTGTGCTGTTGGCCTGATAATTGTGCCTGTCAGTTATATTGCAGTTAGACAGTTGCTAGCATAATGATTCCTCTAATTTCTAGTTGATACTTTTGTAAGGCTTGTATGGTCAATCAATGAAATGCATCTCATTTGTATAGCTAGCCCTCTCTTAAAGGGTTGTTTAGTGCTAACTTATGTCTGCACATCCAAAGTCAACCCATCAGATTCTGAGCCATGGAATATATGTAAGCACTGCAGACAAATCTCTTCAGAGTAGTAATACAGTATAATATTGTGTTTTGGTCGTGCACATCACCAGAAGTTCCAAGGTTCATAGGCTGTAACAAGGGTATTGGCCTGATGGTGTTTAGAAGCATAGTCTATACATCAAAATATAACATGCAATGGCAGATATAATGCATGGCCAATATTTCTTACAGAAAGGACTCCCCCCATGTCCAGGATAGAATCAGCAATGATCCATGGCAGATAACATTTTTTCAAGTCAGCCAGCCTGTGCTTAAACAGGTTACTGGGTGTGCTCTGCTTGACATGGATTGGAAACCTAATGCAGAGGACTGACAACCTTTGAGACATGTATGTGTCTTTCCAGCATGTCCCATGTATGTCATACTGTACACTGAGGTCCCTGGAACAGGTGGCTGTGGTCTCATATGACTTAAGGATGTGCAGCATATTCATCCCATCTGGAGCAAAGGCAGCCATGTAATGCATACATTGTCTGCCTCAAAGCTATATATATATATATATATATATATATATATATATATATATATATATATATATATATATATATATATATATATATATATATATATATATATATATATATATATATAAAACTGCGTACAGTGACAGCTACTTCATTCTTCCCACAGAAGAGACATGTTGGAGATCCTCTGATGTTTTACTACTCAGAGATGTCTGAGGTCTGTCAACTTGCTGGGACAATACATATCAAATGGAGGATTATAGTCAATAGGGTTGATGATGGATGAGTATAAGCAATTGATAAAATTAATTATTCTCGATGTAATGCCTTTGCTAATTGGAAGCAGGATGTAGAATGCCTTCCTCCCTACAGTGCACACAGGTTTCAGTCAACATGTGTTCCAAGGTATACTGATACAGAATATGATAATACTGTACTCTGGGTTATTTTTAATAAGCAGGAACATTTATTACCACAGGGTATGGTGATGCATGTTTGTGCAGTTGTTATAACAGCCATGGATTTTCATCAGTCATTAGTGGCACAAAGATGTTTTGCTACACGTCCTTCTTTTGGACTTTTGATAAGTTTATGGCAAACAAGAGGGGAGACAGCACTGACACATCTGTTATCACACAGGTAACAGGTCTGCTGCTTGAGGTGAGTCTCCCACTTTGACTGCATATTTTTGGTCCGTGATCCCATTTGCAACCCACCTGCTAACAGAAGGTGTGATATTCGTCTTGTTTAGTTTTTCACTGAGACCAAACTTTGGATTGTGTTGAAGGGCTTGGCCAAGTCAAGACAGGATAAGTACATCTTTGTCTATGTCTCTGCTCACAGTCTTAATTTTCCACAGGTTTTTCAGACACAAACTACCCATGAGAACAGCTAACTGGAACAGATCTACTCTTTGGAGGTCACATATATACTTTTGTCTGAGATACATGCAGATCGTTTCCATTGTCTTACAATGAAGGTTGAATACATTTATGGGTCTATAATTCCACGTGTATTTTGCCTATCCCCCATTGTGTGGGTGGGAAATGGTCAATGTATTCCATTCAGTGTGGACAACAGCAGTACTCAGACTGTGGTTGAATATGGTGCCTAGTGGAGTAGCTCATAGCTCACAGACCCGAATGTCATCTGGTCCAATGGAGACTGCACTCCTAGTCTTGGAGACAGCAGTGATAACTTGCTCTTTGTAGATACCACAATTTGGAGGTGATGATGCACAAATGTAGTAAGCTTGGTGTTGTGAGGGAGGACACTTCACCGATACCTGTGTCTGCTAGCAGTTTTTTGAATTTACAGTGGGACAGTGCGTGAAATACTATCCAGAATTAGTTCCAAATACATATGAGTGATGTGTATCAGTATGCAGATGTAAATGAAGACAGGCTTATCATTATCCCTGGGCATGTGTCATAAATTATTCGCATAGTTACTATATAAAGTTTTTTCAAGGTGTCTTATTTGTTTGGGTACACTGAGGGGAGTGGCCTTCCAGGACTGTTTTGTACATGTTGCATTTGTAAACAGCTGCTCCTTTCACTTGCTGTAGAAAGTAGTAATGACAGACATCCACCAGTATGGACTGTATTTCCCAGCAGATCTGTCTTTTGGCATATCAGGCATGGCTGTGTGTATACATTTGTAGAGATGTGTAGACAGGGTATCAGGGTGTAACTTACTACAGCTGTCAATGTCCTTTGCAGAAACCTGAGCTTGGAAGTTGATTATACCCTCTCTTAGGTGGGTGTAGTTACCCTGGATAATGTTTTCAAACCTGAATCCTCCTTTAGGGAGTTCATTAGGTATTCCAAATTCTACACATACTGTTTAATGGTTGGAGTAACAGTGCAGGCGCTATACATGTACCATTTCATTGTTCGTTTATATTGTTGAGGAACAGGTCTGACATATCACAGACCCTTGTGGGGTGGTGCACTATATCTCCCATGGCATTTCAGTTTGCAAAATCCAGTTATGTTCATGCAAGTAAGTTTGTCCTCCTATAATTATCCAGATGCACTGAGTAAAAAAATATCATGTCAACTAGGTTTGCAGTGGAAACAGAGGGAAACGGATAGGTGAGGGTGGGAGGTCTGAACCTGGTATGTGCATAAAGAATGATAAAAGGAGGGTAAATGTAATCTGAATGGCATTTTCAGGGGAGTAACCTATGGGGGTGTACATTAGGAGGTCCTTCTTAAGGTAGATCTATAGTTCTGTACTTGATCAGTAAGTGGTTCAATTGCTGCTTGTTATGTACCAAAGATATGACAGGCAGTTAGGGCTGTTGAGGATCTGCTGTGCTACATAGCAGCAGCCAGTCATACTGGAAAATAAGTGAATTGTCATTTCTGTATGTATGAAGGCAAAGTGTTAAGGCCTCTACACATAAACCAAAACAGAGCAGGTAATACAAGGAAACACTGTTAATGCTCACACTGTGTCCAGAAACACTAACCTTTACTCCTACTGTACTCACTTGTCACAAGTGTACAGGTGGGATTTCTCTAAAACAGATGTCATCTTAATCTTCTTATTCTTTTGGCTACTACCATGATAGGTTGCCATAGCACATCATCTGCTTCTAGTTCCTCCTTTCTTCTGCATCTTGCTCTGTCACACCAGCCACCTGCAAGTCCTTGGTCACCACATCCATGAACCTTATCTTAGGCCTTCCTGTTTTCCTCTTTCTTGCCAGCTCCATCCTTAGCATCCATCTAAAAATATACCCACCAGCCCTCCTAAGCACATGCCCAAAGCAACGTAATCCCACCTCTCTGTCCTTGTCTACAAGTTGTACAACCTGAGCTGACACTCTAATATACTGATTACTAATCCTGTCCATCCTCAGCATACCCAATGCAAATCCTAACATCTGGAACTCTGCCAGCTCCTGCTATGACTCTTGTATGTTTGTCAGTGCCACTGTCACCAAATCATATAACATAGCTGTTCTCAGTACACTCCTGTAGACCTTCACTTTCATTGTCATTTGTACCTATCTGTCACAAAGCACTCCTGACACTCTTCTACAACCACTACACCCTGCATGCACTGTCTTCTTTATCTACCCTATTGTTCCCAAGTATTTAAAATATGACACATTTGCCAACTGTACTTCCTGCAGTCTCACCATTCCTCTATCTTTCCTTTCATTCACAGATATATATTCTGTCTTAGTCCTTATGCCATTCATTACTCTCCTCTGTATAGCATAACTCCACTTCTCCAGGGTCTCCAAAACATGTCCTCTACTGTCACTACAGATCACAATATCATCTATGAACATCATAGCCCATGGGGACCCCTGTGTGATCTCCTGTGTCACCCTGTCCATCACCATTGCAAAGAGATGTCAGGATGTCTGTACATAGCATGAAAGGAGTGTCAGTATCATCTGTCTTATATTGCATGAGGTGGCATCTACCTGTCTGCCAGGCTAAAGTGTGTCCATGGCTGGTTGTGAGCAATATATATTTCCAATAATCTTAAGCTTACAGATGAGAAACACAGAACTTAACACACACGCCACAACACAAGTCTGACTTTAACAGGTCTGCAGCTAGTCTTATAGTAAATGATATCAGCTGGCCTTGTGGGGGACAAGAGGTTGCAAGACTGCAACAAATGATTGATTTTGCAAGCACAAAAACAATACAAAACTATGCCATTTCCAAGGAAGTGCTGGATACACACTCCCACTCTTCCTCATGGAGACACATACACACACACACACACACACACACACACACACACACACACACACACACACACACACACACACACACACACCAGGTTGACTGCAGTGAGATTAGAGCCCTCACCTATCTATGTTTATAGACTAGAGATCTCAGTACTTAATACACACACCACAATACAAGTTTGACTTTAACAGGAATTTGGTTGATCTTATAGTAAATGACATCAGCAAGCCCTGTGGGGGCAATAGGTTGGAGGACAGCTAGACATGGATGTTTCTGTCAGCACAAAAACAATGCAAAACCATGCAGTTTTCCAAGGCAGTGTTGGATACACACTCCCACTCTTCTTCATGGAGACAGACACACACACATACACACACCAAGTTGACTGCAGTGAGATTAGAACTCCTGACTATATAAGTTTACAAACTAGAGAATGCAGTACTTAATGCATGTGCCACAGCACAAGTCTGACTTTAACAGGAATGCAGTTGGTCTTATAGTAGATGACATCAGCAGGTGCTGTGGGAGCAAGAGGTTGGAGGACTACTAGACATGGATGTGTTTTGCAAGGATAAAAAAAATACAAAATCATGCAATCTGACAAGGCAGTGTTGGATATACACTCCCACTCTTCTTTATAGAGACACACACACACAGACACACACACACACACACACATACACACACACATTACTACAGTGAGAACCAACCCCCTACCTAAGTGCACAGACTACAGAACACAGTTTTTAATGCAAGAGCCACTACAGAAGTCTGATTTTAACAAGACAGAATGTGAACTTGTAGTAGATGAAATTGGCAAGAGATATGGAAAACACCAGCTTGGGAGGCACACATAGGCATGTTACTCCTTACTGTCATCTGAGGCTAGTACACTAATTGTACTATACTGTTTAGATGACAAGCTATGTAACAACACAATTGCCTTATTCCGCATATTTGGGTGTTTGACTTTGGCAATGCAGCCTGTGAGCTCAACTACATGGCTATGGCCATGAGGGAACACACAACATTATATATTATACCTTTGTTTTGTGTTAGATGTATGTGTAAAAGAATTAAGGAGATCTCATTATTGTACTGATGGTTATTGAGGTTGGTTGTGAGGAAACACAAGGATGGTTATTAAGTTTCTGTTCAGATAGTTATACTGTGCCCTCAGTTTGCAATGTTTCCACGTGTAGTCTTGGGTCACACAAAGCATCTTGGAAATATAGAACAGTAAGAACATATATCCTTATATGTGATGAATTGTTAGCATACCTCTCAACCTCTTAGAGCAAGGAATCTACACAAGCCATAATTAATAGGGTTAATGTTGAAATATTGCCCTTACAAACATATAATGTTGATGGAATAAGAGGTTTTGCATTAGCATGCATTTTCCGAAGGGTATGACATGAGAGTAGGGAACAGGTGGAGGAGACCCTGGAGAGATGGACATATGCTCTAGAGAGAAGAGGAATGAAGGTCAGCAGGACTAAGACAGAATATATGTGTGTGAATGAGAGGGAGGATAGAGGAATGGTGAGGATGCAAGTAGTAGAGGTGGCGAAGGTGGATGAGTTTAAATACTTGGGGTCAATAGTTCAGAGTAACGGTGAGTGTGAAAGAGAGGTGAAGAAGAGAGTACAGGCAGGATGGAGTGGGTGGAGAAGAGTGTCAGGAGTGATTTGTGACAAACGAGTACCTGTAAGAGTGAAAGGGAAGGTCTACAAGAGGGTAGTGAGATCAGCTATGTTATATGGGTTGGAGACAGTGGCATTGACAAAAAGGCAGGAGTTTGAGCTGGATATGGCAGAGTTAAAGATGTTAAGATTTGCACTGGGTGTGACAAGGTTGGACAGGATTAGGAATAAGAATATTAGAGGGTCAGCCCAGATTGGAAGGTTTGGAGACAAAGCCAGAGAGGCAAGATTACATTGGTTTGGACATGTGCTGAGGAGGGATGCTGAGTATATTGGGAAAAAGATGCTAAGGATGACGCTACCAGGTAACAGGAAAAGAGGAAGGCCTAAGATAAGGTTTTTGGATGTGGTAAGAGAGGACATGCAGGTGGTTGGTGTGACAGAGCAAGATGCAGAGGACAGGAAGAAATGGAAACAGGTGATCTGCTGTGGCGACCCCTAATGGAACAGCCAAAAGAAGATGATGATGATGACATCCACAAATGAAATATATGTCATTATTTTCTGACTTCATTCTCAATGATATAATAATTTTGTATAAACCAACATTTTATGGGGAACAGACTACAATTATTTGGTAAAAATATGGACTTTCTTCATAAATCTGGACAGCTGAGAGCTATGATAGCTAGGCATAGCAAAAATGCCAGGATTATTGTGATAAGTGCACATGCATGCGTGTTTAACTCTTTAACCTGTTTGCAAGTAGGTAAGCTGTACGCAAACGTGAGGTGCATTAACATCCAGCTTTTCCTATTATGTAATCTATACGTCCTACTGCAGTCCACTCTTAGCACAACTCCAGGCTGTGATTTTACAACTGCTATCACCAGTAATTCAATGTATCTGGTGTTAGCGATTGCCAGTCTGACATAACTCTTATCCACTTATTAGTTTTGTGCTTCACACAGAATAGTTAGGCATTACTAAAACTGTTTTCAGCACGCAACCCATTGCGTAAATGTGTACTAAAAATACTAATATTAAAACATTATGGGATACAGAGTCACAGTCTGTAAAAACCACTAACTATTGCAAGAAAATAGCCCCAAAACTTCAACCTACAT
This sequence comes from Protopterus annectens, assembly GCF_019279795.1. Taxonomy (NCBI): domain Eukaryota; kingdom Metazoa; phylum Chordata; order Ceratodontiformes; family Protopteridae; genus Protopterus; species Protopterus annectens. The sequence continues at coordinate 966,545,036 of NC_056733.1, read as the reverse complement.
CAGGATTTGAACCCTAAACACCATTAAAGTTTCATCAAACAGGATGGCGGCCTTAGTCCTTTTGGCCACAGAAGCTGCTTTACAAAACTGAAGTCACTCATCACACAACCACTTTCATAAAAACTGTACACTGCTATCAAACCATGCAGTGTATATTGTACAAGTACTTCTATGACTTACATTTGGACACAGATCAGGTAGTAGACACGACTCCTGTCATAAATGTGATTATAAATATACAACTCTCTGTCTTACGATCGTGTTTTTTTGGGTCAGGGAAAACACACTTACTGTTACTATACAAAATAGTCAGAAACTGCACTGGACTACAGCCACTTCCTAACTTCTCTCTTGCATGACGTAATAGTATTCAGCTGTGGTTGCATTGTGTGAGTGTTTCATGCTTGATGTCTAAAACGTATATATAGTAAAATCGTAGTAATATGTGTGTGTACTCACATGTTAACTTAAGTTACCTACAAAAGCACCACCATATATTTGCATACTGTAATAAATTAAGACATATACAAGTATATGTCATATAGTGTTCAACACTACAGTCTAGGTTAAGCTTTACCTTGCATATGTGGAAGTTGACACAGATGCAAGCAGTACACAGCCAATACACGTGTAGATAAAGGTTGGAGTTCCCTGACATCAATTTTAACATATGTATGTCAGAAGGAGGAAGTTATTAGACCCTAGGTGGTCAGTGAATGATGGTATTAGGTCCCTAGGTGGTCAGTGAATGATGGTATTAGGTCCCTAGGTGGTCAGTGAATGATGGTATTAGGTCCCTAGGTGATCAGTGAATGATGATTTTAGACCCTAGGTGGTCAGTGAATGATGGTATTAGGTCCCTAGGTGGTCATTGAATGATGGTATTAGGTCCCTAGGTGGTCAGTGAATGATGGTATTAGGTCCCTAGGTGGTCAGTGAATGATGGTATTTGGTCCCTAGGTGGTCAGTGAATGATGGTATTAGGTCCCTATGTGGTCGGTGACTGATGGTATTAGGTCCCTAGGTGGTCAGTGAATGATGGCAGTAGTTCCCTAGGTGGTCAGTGAATGATGGCATTAGGTCCCTAGGTGGTCAGTGAATGATGGTATTAGGTCCCTAGGTGGTCAGTGAATGATGGTATTAGGTCCCTAGGTGGTCAGTGACTGATGATATTAGGTCCCTAGGTGGTCAGTGACTGATGATATTAGGTCCCTAGGTGGTCAGTGAATGATGGTATTAGGTCCCTAGGTGGTCAGTGAATGATGGTATTAGGTCCCTAGGTGGTCAGTGAATGATGGTATTAGGTCCCTAGGTGGTCAGTGAATGATGGTATTAGGTCCCTTGGTGGTCAGTGAATGATGGTATTAGGTCCCTAGTTGGTCAGTGAATGATGGTATTAGGTCCCTAGGTGGTCAGTGCTTGTACTATGCATTGTCTCTTAGGCAAAGCAAGGGCATACTGAGCATGCCTACATATACCTACAGGGACAGCAGCTGGAGATTCCACCTCTGACTCATCTTCTGACTATGGCTGTGGTGCACTAGGCATTGGTGTGTGTGTGTGTGTGTGTGTGTGTGTGTGTGTGTGTGTGTGTGTGTGTGTGTGTGTGTGTGTGTGTGCGTGTGTGTGCGTGTGTGTGTGTGTGTGTCCACAGGATCAGATTGTGTAGCATAGCACATACTGTGAATATTTGTGCACATGTGCATGCAGTATACTGCAAGACTCCACCGGATATATCTAGGCACCAGAACCATGACTTCAAAAGCTCAAATACATGCTCTATGATGTTCTTAGTTTGTGCTGTGCCTCATTATGTGATTTTTCTGTGAGTGTTTGTGCATTTCTAATGGGTGTCATCATCCATGGCTCCAGGACATAGCCAGCATCCCCCAGTAAATGGCCCTGTGGGATATCCCCCCAACAAACATCTGGTACAGCTGTGATGTGTGCCAGATATGGGAGTCGTGATAACTGCCAGGGTTGCCAGCACACACATTCAAGATAATCCTTGGGCATTGCACATGACTTGGCAGTTGATGGAGTGGTAGCTCTAGTGGTTAATGTAGATTCCACCCTGCTCACCAGGTGGTGTCTTGATGTGTACATGAATGCAATCTATTGCACAAAATACTTCAGGGTAGTGCCCTACATGGTAGAAGTGTTGCATATTGCTGGTCCTCTCCTGAGCAGTAAAGGAAATGACATGTTTCACTGGCATGTATCAGCATAGCATTCAAGAACTGGTGGAGTATCCTGGATGTGATGCCTGTGAAACCTCCATCATGTCCCCATTTGATCTTTGAAATGTACCTGTAGCTAATATTTTAAGGGCTACACATACGTTAGTTTAGACTGGGATGGGTTCTCCTCGGTTGGCTCTGGCTCTGAGATGAGGCCGGCAGACCTCACAGAGTTCTTGTAATATGTGCCTGTCCACCCTGTAGTGCTCTACAATCTTCAGCTCATGTAGCACCTGGTAGGTTACCCTGGGCCTGAACACGCTTCTCCTTCTATGCCTAGTCCTATTGTCATCAGCACCAGCAGCATTGACTTCAGTCTCGAGCACATGTAGATGTAGAATAGCTGCAGCAGCCCCTAACATTATGTGAGTTAAAATTTCCATGTCTCTACTCCAATGTTGTTGAAATATCAAGGGAAAATCAGAATGTAGGCTGTATGTATACTTTATAAATTTCTTGATTAGGGCCACTATCTGGTATTGGGCACTTTAAATGACATTTACCTCCTTAGGATGTAATTACCAGGATATACAACTCCTGCTGCAGTGTGCACTGATACACAGCAGAGTGCAGCTATATGCATAATGACAGCAACTTACATAAAGCATTTTATATCGCTATTGTCAAGATACGCACAGAATATGCTAATTACAGATACTTGCACTTCATTTCTATTACATACAATGTCAGTATAGTATGATTAAAAGTTGACATATCCTGTACTTGAACCCAAGACTATCTGCACTCTAGTCTAATAGCCAACAGTTGTCGCCACATGTGTATTCAAGCAAAGGTCTTTAACTAGAGGGGATTAAAATAAAAAAAAATTAAATTAAATTAAAATAAATAAATAAAATAAAATTACTAGAGTGCAGCCCCGCTTACTGGGTTTGTGCAATGCTCAGCAATTCTCACCATTATTGGCTGAATGCGTCCAATTTCTATTTTTGGATGTTTATCTCACGTCTGGTACAAGAGTGGTCTGCTCACACAAATAGGGATTCCATTAACATTGCCATTTGTGCAAAGCAGCACACTGGACATACACATACAAAAGACTCCATAAAATTAGAACAAAGTTACCTGACACACACCCCCCCCGATCTCAACATCCATGGAAAATATAAATAACACTTAGGAGCTTAGACGGAGTGAACAGTCCTACATGGTCCTTGCTTTATTGTGATTCAACAAATCCATGCTTCTGTACATCATTTACATAATAACCATGCTAACAGCCTGGAAACTACACAGACAGTAACTGTATAAGCTGAACAACAGCACGGAAGCATGGAGTTAAAGACACAATGCAGGGTATTACTTTACCTGTTGAGGCAATACATCATACCCATCTTTTAAATTACATTTGTATTATTAATTTTCAAACATTTTGTGGATAGAGGAGCATTGAGCAAATTTGTGCAAAAATTAAAATTATAACATTTATAGTGTTGTGACACACATCACTGATATTTTGGACATCCTTGGCTATTAAATGAGAGTTTTTACCTTTTCATGGGCATTCTGTCCATATTTCCAGACTTCTACATGCCCTTGCAACTGTGTAGGCTCCTGTACTTGGAAAAGTTTTCCCTACATTTCCAACATGGACATGGAGCCTACACTGTTGTGTGTAGAGTTGTTGGATCACTGCACCATGTTGGTCATTAGCATAAAATTCAGCTACTTATGCTGTAATTTGCATCCCATGAAACTTTCCTTTGATGTGATGAATGCACATGATTGTGTGCCACTACACAGACTTTACTGAATCTAAAACTCACTGCGCTAGGGTCTGCATCACGTGGCGACATGAACATGGAAAAAATGACCATGGAAGCTTTACTGAATTTGCACCTAAAAGGAGAACTAATGAATTACAAAAATATAAAAGATATGTAAGCAATTATGGACAAAATGTGTTACTACTGTGAAGTGTGGGGAACAGAAAAAACATTGTGAAATCAGGGGTAATGCTAGCTAAATAAAACAGTTAAAATGTAAAGTATTCTTTTTTCTTTTTCTTCTCTCATATTTATCTGCAGTATTTCATTCTCATGGCTAGGAATTAGGACTTATTCTTTCTGAATGTCTAAAGACAAGGAATGTCTTTGAAATAGGTTCATACGTGTTTACTAGGCTAACAACCACAATGTCCTTTTTAAGCCTAGCCACGCATCACAAATCTCTGAGAAGTTCTGATACCCTTGATAAATGTAATCATGGACCTGGGAAATGAAGCATTTACAGGTTACCTGTGTCCATTAGAGACATAGGTGCCAAACCAGGGATGAATTTCCAGTTTCCCATCCAACTGTCCAAGTTGCACTTGAATTGGGCTAGGGAGGAACTCTGCTTCACATGGATGGGGAGCCTGATCCATAGTCGGGGTAGTCTCTGGGATACATAACTATCTTTCCAACAAGACCTATTTATATCACAGACAAGGTTTAAGTCTTTAGAATGGGTAACTCTGGTGCTGTTTGTTTTGTGGATATGCAGGAGGTCTATCAAAGTGGGGTCTAACAATGCCCTGTATGCCAGGCATAGATTTTCCCTCAAAAGCCTGTAGGAGACAAAATACAGGGATAGGGCCTTGAGGCAGTCTGCACAGGACATATTACTTACACCCTGTATTCCTTTAGTGAGGAACCTCTGTGGACAATCCAGGTGTTGGATATGCCTGCTTAGGTACATACCAAAGGGGGCATTGTACTCAATAATAGGTCTGATGAATGACGAATATAGTGGAACAATGACTTTCCTGGACTTAGATGCCATACCTTTGTTTATAAGTTATGCAACATAGAATGATTTCCTCACTACTGTAGACACATGATGGTCAAAGGCTAGATTACTATCTACCTTTGTTCCTATGTCCCTGACTACTGGGTCAACTCTAAGGGGTGTCAATATGATAGTTACCAGGGATGTATGACTTCCCAAAGGATACTATTATGCATTTCTTGGCATTTAGTTTTAGTCCACGGCTCTAACACCAGTTGTTTGTCTGTGTCATCCCTTCCTGGAGAACATTTGTGCCAGTGTGAGATTCAATGACAGCTCCTAATGTGCAATCATCTGCAAATTTAGTCAGCCAGAGACCGCTGACTTTGCACTTGACTTCTTAGAAGTAAATGACAAAAAGGAGCGGTCCAAGGGCTGATCCCTGAGGGACTCTACTTGTGACTGGCCTCTTTGTAGAGGTGGACACCCCAATTCTAACTTCCTGGGTCCTGTCTGTGAGCAGTTGGCTATCCATCAGGTGACATATGGGTTTGTACCAAACCTCTTTAGTTTGTCAACAATGCCTGAGTGGGGTATTGTCTCAAATGCCTTGGCCAGGTCAAGGTAGGCAGTGTGAATGATTTTGTCCTCATCCATTGCTTTGGTGACCTTCTCAAAGAAGTCCACCGCGTTGAGGAGGCATGATCTGCCCCTGATGAAACCAAACTGGGGTGGGTCCAGTGTCTGTACGTTTACTATATTTCTATTGATCATTTCCATGATAATTATTTCCATGGCTTTACATACAAGGCTAGTGAGACTTATGGGTCTGTAGTTTCCAGGGTCTGTAGATGGCCCACCTTTGTGCAGAGGGATGACTGTTGCTGTTCTCCCTTCATGAGGCATGAATCCTGTTTGGAGGCTACAGTTAAATAGTAATTCCAGAGGCCCTGATAGGTCATGTTTCATGCTATTTAGAAGGCATCCCAGGATATTGTCTGGGCCCACTGATTCAGTGTTCTTGATCTTAAAGAGCATTAAGGACCTGTTCCCTAGTGATGGTAGGAGGAATTATATTTGATGATATTTCTTAAGGGAAGGTTGAGGGGGAGAGAGGAGTAAAGTTGGAGCTGAATTTATCAGCCAGGAGATTTGCTGTATCTTCTGGCTCAGTATAGGTGACTCCATTTACAATGAGCTCTGCACACAATTGTGTATTGCCTTTGAGGTTGTGGATATAGCTAAAGAATGCTTTGTGGCTGTCCTTGGCCTGGGAGGCCAAACTTACCTCAAATTTGCAAACGGAAGGCAAGTCGTTGTCAATAGCACGGGATCCTTGGATAAAAAAGAGAGATACAATTTCCACAGAAACATCCAATAGACCCCTCAATGGCTATATCTGTAAATGTGGAGTTTACAGCAAATTTCCACAGGAACATTCAACGAACCACTCAGTAGATAAAAACTGCAAAAAGTTTATTTGGTGAGTGCTTTTGTGGCGTAGATACACCACTTCATCAGACCTATTACTATCAAAACATCCAACTCTTATATATCCATAGTAATTAAAAGCAGCCAGTCAAAAGTTAGCAACTATTAACTTAGGCAAACCTTCCTTAAAAAGATATCACATCATTACTAAAAACAACATTTTAAGAACATACTATACATTCTTATCAATAAAAAACATGTTATTTAAAAATATATAATTCAAAAACATATGTACATACTGCATTATTCCAATTTCAAAGTTCCTTATATATAACTATTATACCTAATTTATACAAATTATAATAAACAATTTTATTTCTTGACCAATGGTCTTGATTTTAACAGGGGTTTAAGGGGTACCCTTCCTTTGTCTGCCCTGAATCTCACTATCCACCCACTTTCTGTTGTCTCCGTCAGGTTCACAATGTCACCCCCTCTTTCACTTCCATGGACCATTTCTATAGCAAGAAATCTGAATGTGTGTGAAGTGTCTGTTGTATTAATATGTTTTGCCAGGGCATTAGTGCAGTCACCATTCCTAATTTTCAACATATGTTCCCTAATCCTGAATCTCGATCTCCTGTTGGTTTTACCAACATGGAAAGATGAACACTGGTTGCATATCGCTAAATAAACAATATTTATGCTATTGCAGTTTGCTCTAACATTAAACTCAAATTCTGCATGAAAATCCGGATGTAAAAATTTGTTAGTAGTGTCAATGTACCTACATTGATTACAGTTATGACACGGAATGGTGCCTTTCTTTCCACCCAGTTCACCCATATCTCTCCTCTTTTTTGCATAATATAAAAACTGTTTCAGTGACTTTTTATTCTTGTAAGAAAAACAAGGCTTCTCACCTACAATGGGGCATATATCTGGATCTCATGTTAGAATTGGCCAGTACTTCCTAATAACATCTGTAACCACACATACATCACTTGAAATTTCAGTGGTAATACGTACAAAATTATTCATCCTTTTCTTCTTACTATTCTGATTACATGTAATAGAGGCACCCTCCTCTGAGTAATATGGTTTCCCCACATTATACCTCAGGTCAGCTGCATTTGACAGTGTCTCACGAATCATGGAATCAGTATATCCCCTTTCCACAAACCTCTGCTCCAAGTGATTTAATTCAACATCAAATACTTTATCCTCTGTGGGGAGTCTAGATGCCCGTAAAGTTTGACCTTTGACTACATTCATGAAAATGTGCCTGGGATGCATACTGCTTCTGTGCAAAAGATTATTCCTATGACACTCCTTCCTATACATCTTAGTGGATAACTTCCCACTGCTATCCCAATATACACATATATCAAGGAAGTTCATTTCTTCATAAGAGGAATTTACCTCAAACATTAAAAAATCTGTTGTATTATTAAGAAATTTACAAAAGCTATCTAATTCACCAGTGCTGTCCTTCCACAGTAGAAACAGGTCATCTACAAAACATTTGTAGAAAATCACCCGGTCCCACCTGCCCAATGACAGCACATGCTGATTCTCCAAACTGGCCATTACCAAGTTGACGTAGCTATTGCACTAGAAGTACCCATAGCTATGCCTTCTTTTTGTAAGTATAAGTCACGGTCAAACATAATTACATCATTTTCCAAAATAAGCGTCATAAGCTGACATAAAAGATATACATGTTTACCTTCATAGGTTTCATCAAGTAATAAATGTTCATGCAGCATGTCCATGCCCTGCTCATTAGGTATACATGTGAACAGGGAGCGCACATCGAATGCAACCAACAAAATTGTGCCTTTCTGCAAATCAGCATCCCTATTGTAACTAAATGTATCTTGTAAAAACTGCTTAGAGTCTTTAAGAATACACTTGTTCCTCTCAACAACGGGCCTTAAATTCATTTCCACAAACAATGATATAGGCTCTGTTACCCAATTCCTCCCTGAAACAATAGGTCTCAGTGATGGTGTGACTGGATTCTTGTGAATTTTGGGTAACCCATTTGTAACTGGTGTCAAAGGTTTGGGTACTCTAAAATAATTATACAAATCTAGATCTGTTGAGTGATTCAATAACATGTGCCCCTCTATTCATCACTTATCAGGCCCATAATTGAATACAATGCCCCATTTGGGATGTACCTTACCCGGCACCTGCAGCAACTGGAATGACCCCAAAAGTACCTCACCAAGAGGATCAAGGGGCTCAAACAGATGCTCTATGCAGCACAGCTAAAGAAACTCCAGCTCTACTCAGTTGCATACCGCCTACTCAGAGGTGATCTGTGTCTGACGTATAAAGCCAAGTCCAACCCAGAATTAATGGACATGCTTCACCTCAGGAAATCCAAATCCCTTAGAGCTACACGCTACGGGGACCTGAACCTCAGCACAGAAATAAATAGGACATGCTGGAGAGACAGATTCATATCCCAGAGGCTCCACTCACTCTGGAACAAAATCCCAATCCATGTTAGGCAGAGCCCCTCATTGACCCTCTTCAAGAGAAATCTTGACGAGTGGATGAGAGATCGAAAGTTTACCTCTGGGATCTCTTCTGTGTCCCTGCTTGACAGAGGTACAGTAAACTAACCTTAAAAGGGCTACCTTCTGTGACCTACTATACAGAGGCACAGTCAACTAATCTAAAAGGGTGGCGAAAGCCAAACACACTCTGGCTAGGCTTATAAATGCGCTAGGGCAGATAGCCTAGTATCAACCTATGAACCTATGAACCTATATCATACAAATTATGTTCAACATTCGCTGTCAATTTCCTAAGCTATGCAGGACTAATCAAGTTATAAACTTTATTATCACATAACATATCTGGCATGGTCCGGTCATAGTAATCACTGTCTATAGTCACTATTGGACCCCCTTTGTCCACAGGTTTTATTACGATATTTCGGTCCGTCTGCAAGCTTCTCAAAGACTCATTTTCTTGCTTATTTATATTACAAAAATTGTTTTTTCTCTTGTAACCCAGATTTTCAAATAATTCTGTTTCACACAACTGTGAAAAAGTATCCATAGTAGTATAATTCGATGGTATGAATGTAGTGGGTTTCCTGTAACTAGCTTTATCAAACTCTGGAGCATCCTTAAACGTCAACTTCAGCACAGCATTCCTGTTAAACTATTTTAAATTAAATATAGTTTCTGTTACCTCTGTCCTTCTTGAGGGAATAAAAGAAAGTCCCTTATTCAACAAGTCAATTTGTACCTGGTTTAATGTCCTTGAAGAAATGTTCCGAACTAAATTTTCTTCGGACCTTTCTTGCCTGGAAAATCCTGGGAGTATCTCCTTCTCATTCAACCTCTGTAAAACTCCCTCTGTTTCTTGTTCGTCGATTGCAAAGTATCTAGGCGTATCAGTAGTGACCGAAAAAATGGAGCTTCATTGCTTTCTAATGAATTTGATGTCGTCGGAACACACATTCCTGTGGTTATATTGTTAGCCTCCTTATTCTCACTCTCAAACACTTTCTCAAGTGCGCCTTTCTTGTTCAAACTACTAATGCCATTAGCTACATCAGCGTCTATACGGAGGGGTGAAGCATGAGCTTTCCGTTTAGCCCCAAGCCGTTCCTCTTTAGATGCAACATAACTGGTGGAAGCAGGCTTCGTCATTACATCATTCGTAATAACTCTCTGATTTAAGGTAGTCTGGGCCCCCTCTGATTCCCCTATACAATTTCTGGGCCATACAAACACATGACCTACCTTAAAATCATGGATATGTACAAAACAACATGTCTCTCTGTAAAACAATATTTTGCATTACCTGGGTCTCCTCTTTATCACTAAATTCTAGAAGTAAGCAAAGATAGTTAAAGCTTACCTCAAGATTTAGTTGCTGCCATCTCGATAACAGTTCAGGTTGTTGCTCACCATAGGTGGGCATTTTCAGTGTTCTTAGACCCCTCGGAATTACTTTATTCTTGAGACATGCCTCAAAATGCACTCCTTGTGCCTGTATCTTCTTAACTTTATATAACATATCTTCGAACTTATGTACATCTCTCAGAAAAGCAGAAAAGTCAATGTCTGTGTACTCATTAGTACCATCAGTGTCATTCAATACATTCTCTAACATTAGCCTTGGTTTCTTCTTGACAAATTCCATCATTTTAGCAGAAAATTTCTCACCCACTCCTTCAAATATATGTAAATTGTGGCTCACATCACTTTCAACTGGATTAATAGGGCCGACTGCCCTCTTAACACCAATTTCTGCCATTGCTACCAACCACGTCCGATTATTATGACTGGACCATGGGAGATATGTTATGTGAAAATAAAGTTTATAACTTGATTAGTCTTGCTTAACTTAGGAAATTGACAGTGGATGTTGAACATAATTTGTATGATATGTTATTGAACCACTCGATAGATCTATATTTGTATAATTATTTTAGAGAACCCAAACCTTTGACACCAGTTATAAATGGGTTACCCAAAATTCACAAGAATCCAGTCACACCACCACTGAGACCTATTGTTTCAGGGAGGAATTGGGTAACAGAGCCTATATCATTGTTTGTGGAAATGAATTTAAGGCCCGTTGTTGAGAGGAACAAGTGTATTCTTAAAGACTCTAAGCAGTTTTTACAAGATCCGTTTAGCTACAATAGGGATGCTGATTTGAAGAAAGGCACAATTTTGTTGGTCACATTGGATGTGCGCTCCCTGTTCACGTGTATACCTAATGAGCAGGGCGTAGACATGCTGCGTGAACAATTATTACTTGATGAAACCTATGAAGGTAAACATGTAGATCTTTTATGTCAGCTTATGACGCTTATTTTGGAAAACAATGTCATGATGTTTGACCATGACTTATACTTACAAAAAGAAGGCATAGCTATGAGCACTTCTAGTGCAATAGCTACACCAGCTTGGTAATGGCCAGTTGGGAGAATCAGCATGTGCTGTCATTGGGCAGGTGGGACCAGGTGATTTTCTACAAACGTTTTGTGGATGACCTGTTTCTACTGTGGAAGGGCAGCACTACTGAATTAGATAGCTTTTGTAAATTTTTTAATAATACAACAGATTTTTTAATGTTTGAGGTAAATTCCTCTTATGAAGAAATGAACTTCCTTGATATATGTGTATATTGGGATAGCAGTGGGAAGTTATCCACTAAGATGTATAGGAAGGAGTGTCATAGGAATCACCTTTTGCACAGAAGCAGTATGCATCCCAGGCACATTTTCATGAATGTAGTCAAAGGTCAAACTTTACGGGCATCTAGACTCCCCACAGAGGATAAAGTATTTGATGTTGAATTAAATGACTTGGAGCAGAGGTTTGTGGAAAGGGGATATACTGATTCCATGATTCGTGAGACACTGTCAAATGCAGCTGACCTGAGGTATAATGTGGGGAAACCATATTACTCAGAGGAGGGTGCCTCTATTACATGTAATCAGAATAGTAAGAAGAAAAGGATGAATAATTTTGTACGTATTACCACTGAATTTTCAAGTGATGTATGTGTGGTTACAGATGTTATTAGGAAGTACTGGCCAATTCTAACACAAGATCCAGATATACACCCCATTGTAGGTGAGAAGCCTTGTTTTTCTTACAAGAATAAAAAGTCACTGAAACAGTTTTTATATAATCCAAAAAAGAGGAGAGATATGGATGAACTGGGTGGAAAGAAAGGCACCATTCCGTTTCATAACTGTAATCAATGTTGGTACATTGACACTACTAACAAATTTTTACATCCGGATTTTCATACAGAATTTGAGTTTAATGTTAGAGCAAACTGCAATAGCATAAATATTGTTTATTTAGCGATATGCAACCAGTGTTCATCTTTCCATGTTGGTAAAACCAACAGGAGATCGAGATTCAGGATTAGGGAACATATGCTGAAAATTAGGAATGGTGACTGCACTAATGCCCTGGCAAAATATATTAATAACAGACACTTCACACACATTCATATTTCTTGCTATAGAAATGGCCCATGGAAGTGAAAGAGAGGGTGACATTGTGAACCTGACAGAGACAACAGAAAGTAGGTAGATATTGAGATTCAGGGCAGACAAAGGAAGGGGCTTAAACAATAAAGTGCCCCTTAAATCCCTGTTAAAATCAAGACCATTGGTCAAGAAATAAAGTTGCTTATTATAATTTGTATAAATTAGGTATAATAGTTATATATAAGGAACTTTGAAGTTGGAGTAATGCAGTATGTACATATGTTTTTGAATTATATATTTTTCAATAACGTTTTTTGATTGATAAGAATGTATAGTATGTTCTTAAAATGTTGATTTTTAGTAATGTGATATCTTTTTAAGGAAGGTTTGCCTCAGTTAATAGTTGCTAACTTGTGACCGACTGCTTTTAATTACTATGGATATATAAGAGTTGGATGTTTTGATAGTAATAGGTCTGATGAAGTGGTGTATCTACGTCACGAAAGCGCTCACCAAATAAACTTGTTGCAGTTTTTATCTACTGAGTGGTTCGTTGAATGTTCCTGTGGAAATTTGCTGTAAACTCCACATTTACAAATATAGCCATTGAGGGGTCTATTGGATGTTTCTGTGGAAATTTGACCTCAAATTTGGCTTTGTTAGACTTTATTTCTCCTCTGAGTTGTTTTGTTTAGTTTGATTAGTGTGCTGTTATCCTGCTGGGTGCTGCACCTCCTAATTTTTGCCATGATTTTCTTTCTCCTGTTATACAGCCGATTGATTTTGTAATTCCACCAGGGTGGCTTGTTTTTTTGAGTTAGTTCTGTATTTCTTCCTGGTGGGTACAGCTGCCTCTACGCATCTATTAACATGGCTGTACAGGGTTTCTGTGAATAGCTCTGCATAGGCAGAAGTGTTCTCAGGGTTTATAGGGGCTTGAAATTTTGCTAGGTTCTCACTTAATAGCAGGCGGTTAGGCTTAGAATAGCTCCTGAATATTGTTGAATCTCAAGTTAATGAAACAAAGATAACAAAGCAGGAGCTGTCCCCTTCTGATTGGTTATCACTAAAATATCAGGGAGGCATTCAGGATGCAAGGAAAGTAGATATGAATATGTAGTGACTATCATATCTAGTTGTAGTGGTGCTGAGTAGGTTTTTATTACTGGTTTTGCAGTAACAGGATGATGATGTCGAGGACAATGGAAGCTGTAGAAGGACATTTCATGCACGTGTGTATGAAGAGATGCTGGTCCTGTCTTTATTTTTGTGGAACTATCTATAAGTACTAGTTATAAGATAGCCAGGGAGCTTCATATATCATAAGCTTAGGTTTTTCTGTTTGTTTCCTGTATATATTATTGCTTTTTATTTGGCTTCCCACTGTGCGTGCCTACCTACATATGTTTACACTGCATTTGAGCTATTTTCTATGTTATTTAAGTAAAGTTCCTTTATTAATCGTTAAGCTCTTGTGGCTGGTGTTTATTTATTATTTTTATGCACAGTTGTTTATCTGACAAGAAGACAATCATTATTTACAGTCTTAGGTAGGAGGATATATGACACACATCCTTTATGAAACTGCTTAAAGCCTACTACCAGTAAAATAAATATTACTTGGTGTATTTTATTTCTGATGTACACACAACAGATAAATTCAAGTCTCTGGCTTCCTCCAGAGTGGTGACAGTACTACAAAACCAGGAAGAAAACTTTTCAGAATTAGATAATTCATAGGTTCATAGGTAGGTACTAGGCTATCAGCTCTGGGGCCTATACAAGCCCAGCCAAAAAGGTATCCTGGCTTTTGCCACCCAAGAAAATTATTTTCCTTTGCCACTGTCGAGCACAGCCACAGAGGTGATCCCTGGGGTGAATTTTCTATTTCCCATCCAATCATCAAGATTTTTCTTGAAGAGTGCTAATGAGGAGCTTTGTTTGACATAGATAGGTAGCTTATTCCAGAGTATGGGAAGTCTCTGGGACAGGAATCTATCCCTCTGGCATTTTCTGTTTATTGTGGTGACAAGGTTTAGGTCCCTAGAGCGTGCAGCTCAGAGGGATTGGGATTTCTTTAAGTGGAGCATATCCAACAGCTCTGGGTTTGACATAGCTTTGTATGTTAGGCAGAGATCACCTATGATACGCGACAGACTAAAGCTGGAGTTTTTTGAGACAGTCTGTGTAGGGCATCTGTTTGAGGCTGGTAATCCTCTTTGTGAGGTATTTCTGTGGCCTTTCCAGATGTTGTAGATGTCTTGTGAGGTACATACCAAAATGGGCGTTGTACTCTATAATGGGTCTAATGAGTGATGAGTAGAGGGGAACGATGACCTCTTTTTTTCTGGATGAGAAACCTTTTGTGATGAGGTGTGCCATGTAGAAGGATTTCCTGACAACTGTGGCGATGTGATTATCAAAGGAGAGACTAATGTCCACCTGTGTCCCAAGGTCTCTTATCACACTTTTGGTGTTAAGTATACTACCGCCTATGTTGTAGTTCATGGGTACAAAGTGTTTACCAAAGGGGATGACAATACAGTTTTTGGCATTGAGCTTGAGGCCATGGCTTTGACACCAACCCATCTTGTAACATAGGGATTTATACCTAGTTTGGTGAGTTTCTCTATAATTCCAGAGTGGGGGATGGTGTTGAAAGCCTTGACAAGATCTAGATAGGCTGTGTGAATCACCTTACCCTTGTCTACGGCTTTGGTGACTGCTTCAAAGAAGTCTATCAGGTTTAGGAAACATGATCTACCTATTACAAACCCGAACTGTGTGGGGTCCAGAGTTTGGAGATTACCAATGTCTTTGTGTATAAGTTCCATGATGATACGTTCCATGGCCTTGCAGACCAGGCTCATCAGGCTAATGGGACGGTAGTTCCCGGGGTCTGTGGTGGCTCCCCCCTTGTGGAGTGGGATAACTGTCACTGTGTGCCATTCAGCAGGTACAAAGCCTGAGGTGAGGCTATGATTGAACATGGTACTTAGGTGGGGTGCCAGTTCATTCTGTAGTTCATGTAGAACACAGCCTGGGATGTTGTTTGGTCCCATGGATGCTGTGTTCTTGGCTTTGGAGAGTGTGTTTTTTACCTGTGCAGCCGTGATTACAGAAACTTTGCATTCTTCCAGTATAGAGATGGGCTCTTTAGGGGGTGAGATGGGGGAAAAGTTAGCACTGAACCAATCTGCCAGGATGTTGGCAATATCAGTTGGGTCTGCATATTTAGTGCCATTGTGCTGTAACTCAGAGCAGATCTGAGTGTTGCCATTGAGATTCCTTAAGAGCTAAACGCAAACATAAAACTACTGTTCAATCTCAGCCTTACTACAGGATATGTACCCAAAGAGTGGCGTAAAGCAACAGTGGTCCCTCTCCACAAAGGTGGTGTCTCAACGGATCCTGGAAACTATTGCCCCATAAGCCTGACTAGCTTGGTCTGCAAAGCTATGGAAAGGATCATCATGGACCTCATAAATAATGATATTGGGGACCTACAGACACTGGATCCTACCCAATTCAGCTTTGTTAAGGGCAGATCCTGCATCTTAAACCTGGTCGATTTCTTTGAAACAGTCACCAAGGCCATTGACGAGGGGAAGGTGGTCCACACAGCCTACCTGGACCTCGCAAAAGCCTTCAATACAATACCCCACTCGGGCATTATAGATAAGCTCACCAGCTTAAATATAAACCCATATGTCACTAGATGGGTTGCAAACTGGCTCAAGGATAGAACCCACATGGTTAGAATTGCTGGAGCCATGTCAGACTCCAAACCAGTTACAAGTGGCATCCCACAAGGCTCAGTCCTGGGACCTCTCTTGTTCGGTATATATTTATTGCAAGTACAGGCCAACACGGAAGGACTGTGGCTGACCAAGTTCGCAGATGACTGCAAACTGGGCGCCATAATCAACTCTCCAGCCGACACAAGCATCCACCAAAAGGGCCTCATAGAAACAGACAACTGGTGCCAGAGCCATGGCCTCAAGCTAAACGCCAAAAAGTGTATAGTCATCCCCTTTGGCAAAAACAAAGTGCCCACAAATTACCACATAGGTGGTAATCCATTAAGTACAGAAGAAGTAATTAGGGACCTGGGGACCCAAGTTGATAGCAATCTCATTTGACAACCACGTGGCCAAAGTGGTTAGAAAAACATTTTATATACCCCACCTAATCATGAAGGGATTCACATCTAGATCAGGGGAGGTCATCGTGCCTCTTTACTCATCCCTCATCAGGCCCATAATTGAGTACAATGCCCCTTTTGGGATGTACCTTACCAGACACCTGCAGCAACTGGAAAGACCCCAAAGTACCTCACCAAGAGGATCAAAGGGCTCAAACAGATGCCATATGCTGCCCGGTTAAAGAAATTCCAGCTCTACTCAGTGGCATACCGCCTGCTCAGAGGCGATCTGTGCCTGACATATAAAGCCATGTCCAACCCGGAATTAATGGTCATGCTGCACCTCAGAAAGTCCAAATCCCATCGAACTACGTGCTCGAGAGACTTGAACCTCAGCACTGAAATAAATAGGACATGCTGGAGGGACAGATTCATAACCCAGATGCTCCCTTCACTCTGGAATAAAATCCCAGTCCAGGTTAGGCAGAGTCCCTCATTGACTCTCTTCAAGAGGAATCTTGATGAGTGGATGGGAGATAGTAGGTTTACCCCGGATATCACTTCTGTGTCACTGTTAGACAGAGGCACAGTATACTAACCTCGAAAAAGGGCATAGGAAAATTCATTTAAAATGGGTGGCGAAAGCCAAACACACTCTGGCTAGGCTTATAAATGCCCTAGGGCAGATAGCCTAGTATGAACCTATGAACCTATGAAGCTATAGAATGCTTTGTGGTTGTCTTTAGAATCAGTGGTGATTTTGTTTTCATAACTAGCTTTGGAGGATTTTTTCAGGGATCATAGCTTCTTACTGAGGCTGACCAGGGAGCTCCTCCACTCATGGGATTTTACTCTCTTTTGCAACAATGTCTTCCTTCTGTTGTACAGTTTGTTTATGACAGGGAACCACTAGATTGGCTTCCTTTTTTTTGGAGGATAGCATATTGGTTCTGTTTGGGATAGCACGATCCATGCACTCATTTACGTGCTTATAAAGTGCAATTGTGTAGGATTCAGTAGTCATAACTGTATTGTCCATCTGCATGGATGTCATGAAGTTCACCACTTCTGTCTTAAGAAGCATGAAGCTGGCTTTGGAGGAATTTTTTACCATGGTTTCCTTAAAGGGGGGGGGGGTCAGGATGTGGATATCTAGGGTAATTAGCTTATGGTCGGATCGGACCAATGCTACGTTGACTTCAGGTGTGGCACAAAGTCAGTGTGCCAAGCAGCCACAGCCCTTAAGGCTGAATAACACACCTGATACTCTTGTTATAGGTGACTCTATTGTCAGACACACTGACGTCCCGCTCACCAGGCTGAATAAAGAGAAGGTCACGGTGAGCTGCCTGTCGGGTGCTAGGATCCGACACATAACGCAAGCACTCAGGTCACTCCAAAGCAAATACAAATATGACTCAGTCATTGTACATGCTGATGTGAATGACCTGAGACGTACCTCCCTGGACTACATGAAAAGAGACATAGAGGAGCTCTCTGATCATGTAGCCCAGGCTGGTATGACCCTGATCTTGAGCAGCATCTTACCCTCACCTAGAATGATACCACAGTACAAAGACAGAATGATCGATTTTAACAATTGGCTAAAATTTTGGTGTCATTCAAAGGGGATCCAGTGTCTGTCAGCCTGGGATGACATGCTCGACAAGCCACGTTGCTTCACTAGGGATGGCTTGCACCTGTCACCACTGGGCTTTCGGATATTGGCAAAGGCTCTTGCCACCCCCATAGTGCCTTTTTTAGGCAAGGCTGAAAAGTCAAACCCACCCCCATAGACAGCACAAGGAACAAGAAACTAAGGGTAATGCTGCTAAACACCAGAAGTCTTAACCTCAAGATGCATGCACTCGAAGCTCTCCTCAGTATGGAGAACATCGATATCTGTGCAGTGACAGAAACCTGGTTCAAGGCTCCAGAGAGCACCCCAGCACTACCAGGCTATACCTCATATCATGCTTTGCCCCAAAACCCGGACCGAACCACAAAAGGAGGGGGAGTTTCCATATTTATCAAGGATATCCACACCTCCAGGTTAGTGGCATTGCACGAATTATCGGAGACCATCCATGTGCAACTAACAGTGGGCAAGACTGCTTTTCAGTTTATAGCAACCTACAGACCACCCTCTCAAAGTCAGAAATCCCACTCGGCTTTCCTGAAAACATTGGAGAACATGAAGATCTCTCCGAACACCATTATATTGGGCGACTTCAACTACCCAAACATTGACTGGGATCACTACTCAAGCCCCAGCACCTTAACCCAAAGATTCCTAGAAATTATAAACTCAATTGCTATGGAACAACTAGTCACCACTCCCACAAGGGGGGACAACATACTAGACCTGATCATTACCAACATGGGGACTCTATGCTCCACACCAGAAGTATATCCCTCATTGGTAAGATCAGACCATAAATTAATTTCACTGGATGTCCACATCCCGACCCCACCCCCAGCCCAGAAAACCACAGTGAAAAACTTCTCAAAAGCGAACTTCTCACTTCTCAAAACCGAAGTGGCATCCTTCAAGGCCCCAGGGCCAGTGGAAACTACGGCCCAAACTGCAGAATCCTATATAAATGCATTCTACGGACATCTCCAGGAATGCATGGATCATGCTATCCCAAACAAAACCAAGACCCAATCATCCAAAGGCAGGCGTCCAGTCTGGTGGACCCCTGCCATAAATAAACTGTACAACAGAAGGAGGAAGATACTACATGATAGAGCAAAATCCCTAATAGGAAGGCATCTCTGATCAGTACTAGCAAAAATTATGATCCCTCATAAAATCCTCCAAGGCCAGCTTAGAGAAAAATTGCACAGGACACCAAAGACAATCATAAGGCTTTTTCAGTTATGTTAGAAACCTGGGATGCAACTCCCAGACTTGTTCTGAGTTGATTCTAAACAACAAAAATACACTGAACCCACAGACATCGCCAATATCCTGGCAGACAGGTTCAGTGCAAACTTCTCCACCCTCCCCCAAAAGAGCAAGTATCTATCCCAGCAGAGGGCTGCCTCCCAAACATCTCAGATGCTCAGGTGAAGGCTTCCCTCTCCAAAGCAAAAAACACTGCTTCCATGGGACCAGATGGCGTCCCAGGTTGCGTCCTACATGAACTCCAAGAGGAACTAATCCCTCAAATAAAACAGCTATACAATCTCAGCCTCACTACAGGATATGTGCCCAGAGAATGGCGTACAGCAACAGTGGTCCCACTCCACAAAGGTGGAGCCTCTACGGACCCTGGAAACTATCACCCCATAAGCCTGACTAGTCTTGCTTAGTCTGCAAGGCTATGGAGAGGATCATCATGGAGCTCATAAACAAAGACATTGGGGACCTACAGACACTAGATCCTACCCAGTTCGTTTTTGTCAAGGGCAGATCCTGCCTTTTGAAACTGGTTGACTTCTTTGAAACAGTCACCAAGGCCATAGATGAAGGGAAGGTAGTCCACACAGCCTATCTGGACCTTGCAAAGGCATTTGACACAGTACCCCACTCGGGCATCATAGATAAGCTATCCAGCTTAAATATAAACCCCTATGTCACAAGATGGGTCGCAAACTGGCTCAAAGACAGAACCCACAGAGTGAGAGTTGCTGGAGCCATGTCAGACTCGAAACCGGTCACAAGTGGTGTCCCACAGGGTTCTGTCCTGGGACCACTCTTGTTCGGTATATACTTTTCCGAGGTACAGGCAAACATGGGAGGACTATGGCTCACCAAGTTCGCAGATGACTGCAAACTGGGTGCCATAATCAACTCTCCAGCTGACACAAACATCCTTCAAAAAGGTCTCACAGGGACACATAACTGGTGCCAGTGCCATGGTTTAAAGCTAAATGCCAAAAATGTATAGTCATACCCTTTGGCAAAAACAATGTGCCCACAAATTATCACATAGGCGGAAACCCATTAAGTACAGAGAAGGTTATTAGGGACCTGGGGACCCAAGTTGATAGCAATCTCTCCTTTGAAAACCACATTGCCAAAGTGGTTAGAAAGACCTTCTACATAGCCCACCTCATCACGAAGGGTTTCACATCTAGATCAAGAGAGGTAATCGTGCCCCTTTATTCATCCCTCATCAGGCCCATCATAGAATACAATGCCCCTTTTGGGATGTACCTTACCTGACACCTGAAGCAATTAGAAAGACCCCAAAAGTATCTCACCAAGAGGATCAAGGGTCTCAAACAGATGCCATATGCTGCTCGGTTAAAAAAACTCCAGCTCTACTCAGTTGCATACCGCCTTCTTCGAGGCAATCTATGCCTGACATACAAAGCTGTGTCAAATCCAGAATTAATGGACATGCTCCACCTCAGTAAATCTAAATCCCTTAGAGCCACACGCTCGAGGGACTTGAACCTCAGCACAGAAATAAATAGAACTTGCTCGAGGGACAGGTTCATAACCTAGAGGCTCCCTTCACTCTGGAATAGAATTCCAGTTCATGTAGGGTTACCACCTTTTCAAATGGCCAAAGTGGGATATTCTGTTTCTTATAACATTTAGGTATTTTAGACACAGAATAACTGTTTTATGCAACTATTACATAAAAGTTCATGTGAGGCAGAGCACCTCACTGAATCTCTTCAAGAAGAATCTCGATAAGTGGATGGGGGATCATAGGTTTGTCCCAGGGATTACTCCCGTGTCACTATTAGACAGAGGCACAGTAAACTAAACCTTAAAAAGGGCACAGTATGCTCAAATCAAGGGGTGGCATAAGCCATACAGAATCGGGCTAGGCTTATAATTGCCCCAGGGCAGATAGCCTAGTATGAACCTATGAACCTATGAACCTAGAATATTGTTGCCCCAGGTGGGGGTGTGGATAAGTTGATTCAGGGCATTGGAGTTTATGAATTCCAGAAAGTGTTGAGCAAAGAAGTTGGGACATGAGTAGTTTTCCCAGTTAATGGTGGGGTAGTTGAAATCACCCATTATTAGGGTGTTTGGTTGAACCCTAATAGTTTCCAGTACATCAAGAAAAGAGGAGTGGGAATCCTGGGGCATGGTGGTTGATCTGTAGCAAGCTACAACTTGGATTGCAGTTTTGTCCAGAGTTAGTTGCACTTGGATAACCTCGGCTGCATTAGGCTGAGCAACTAGACTGGAGGTGTGGATATCCTTAATGAATATGGACACACCTCCGCCTTTGGTGTTCCGGTCCAGGTTACATGGCCAAAAAGTGTGGTGTAAGTTATAGTCTGGTAGTACAGGGGTGCTCTCTGGAGCCTTGAACCAGGTCTCAGTCACTGCACAGATATCGATGTTCTCCATTTTAAGGAGTGCCTCGAGTGAGTGCATTTTGAGATTTAGACTTCTAGCTTTGAGTAGCATCACCCTCAGTTTTTGCTTGCCTGTTCCTGTTATGGTGGTGAATTTGTCATTTGAACCTTGCCTAAAAAAGGCACTATAGGGGCGGCAAGAACCTTAGCCAGTATCCGGAATCCCAGGGGTGACAGGTGCAGGCCATCTGTGGCAAAGCATCGTGGTCTGTCGACCATGTCATCCCAGGCAGACAGATACTGGATCCCTTTAGAATGGTACCAGAAGCTTAGCCAATTGTTGAAGTCAATAATTTTGTCCTTGTACTGTGGCATCATTCTGGGTTATGGCAGAATGCTACTCAGGGCTAGGGTCATACCTGCCTCAGCTACAAGATCGGAGAGCTCTTCCATGTCTCTTTTCATGTAGTCCAGGGAGGTACATCTCAGGTCGTTCACACCAACATGGACAATGACAGAGTCATATTTGTACTTGTTGTGGAGTGACCTGAGTGCATGGGGTATGTGGTGGATCCTGGCACCTGACATGCAGCTGACAGTAACCTTCTCCTTGTTTAGCCTGGTGAGTGGGACACCAGTGTGCCTGACTAAAGAGCCACCTATGACTAGTGTGTTGGGTACGTTGTTTTGCCTTATTGGCTGTGGTTGAGTGGCACACTGAGTCTGCAGGCTATGTGTCATTTGGTTTGTGTTGGGGGGTGGAGGTTGCTTGCATTTCTGCTTTGGAGGTCTCTGTTGCTTGAGCAGATTATTATTGAGAGCCTCCATGAATGTTTTTGTGTTTCTATGTGTGGATTTTGTGGTGGAGATTTAGTGAGACTATATGATGAGTGTGGTGTGGTGCAAGTGTTTACCTTCTCCTCTTGACTGTCAAGTTCAGTCTTGATTGGAGAGAGCTTTACCTCCAGTTTGTCTAGATAAGTGCATCTCTCACAGGTTGTAGTGTTGGGTGGTAAGAGGAGAGGGTTGTCCGTATACATGAGGCAATTTCTACATTGCCCCAAGATGCTCAGATTCATCAGATAGACAGGAGAGAGCACTGGGAGCTGACCCTTGGACATGCCTGAATAAAAAACTATTTTCCTCTAGATAAGTGAGGAAAGTGAGTACAAGAGCTGTTTTTCTGTAAGCAAGTGAGGAAAGTAAGTACCAAATCTGTTTTCGTCTAGGTAATGAGGAAGGTTGAGTGCTGTAGTAATTAGTAGGTTATTTAGTGCTTACAAGTACTGAGCAAGTGCTGATCACAAATAAGCAAATTCAAGTGCTAAAACTAAGAATCTGTATCTGGACTAAACGAGTTACAGGAAAGGGGGAAAACAAGTGCAAATGCGGGCTTTTAAATCAAAAAGTTCAGAGAGATGGAAAAACTGCCCAAACGGCCAATAATTACAATTTCTGGGCCAGAACCACTCCTTATGTGGTAGATAGGTTACCTAGTGCTTCTGCTAGACATAGGTTCATAGGTTCATACTAGGCTATCTGCCCTAGGGCATTTATAAGCCTAGCCAGAGTGTGTTTGGCTTTCACCACCCATTTTAAATTAATTTTGCTATGCCCTTTTTCGAGGATAGTATACTGTGCCTCTGTCTAACAGTGACACAGAAGTAATACCTGGGGTAAACCTACGATTTCCCATCCACTCATCAAGATTCCTCTTGAAGAGAGTCAATGAGGGACTCTGCCTAACCTGGACTGGGATTTTATTCCAAAGTGAAGGGAGCCTCTGGATTATGAATCTGTCCCTCCAGCATGTCCTATTTATTTCAGTGCTGAGGTTCAAGTCTCTTGAGCGTGTGGCTCGATGGGATTTGGATTGTCTGAGGTGCAGCATGACCATTAATTCTGGGTTGGACATTGTTTTATACGTCAGGCACAGATCGCCTCTGAGCAGGTGGTATGCCACTGAGTAGAGCTGGAGTTTCTTTAACTGGGCAGCATATGGCATCTGTTTGAGCCCTTTGATCCTCTTGGTGAGGTACTTTTGGGGTCTTTCCAGTTGCTGCAGGTGTCTGGTAAGGTACATCCCAAAAGGGGCATTGTACTCAATTATGGGCCTGATGAGGGATGAGTAAAGAGGCACGATGACCTCCCCTGATCTAGATGTGAATCCCTTCATGATTAGGTGGGCTATATAAAATGTTTTTCTAACCACTTTGGCCACGTGGTTGTCAAATGAGAGATTGCTATCAACTTGGATCACCAGGTCACTAATTACTTCTTCTGTACTTAATGGATTGCCACCTATGTGGTAATTTGTGGGCACTTTGTTTTTGCCAAAGGGGATGACTATACACTTTTTGGTGTTTAGCTTGAGGCCATGGCTCTGGCACCAGTTGTCTGTTTCTATGAGGCCCTTTTGGAGGATGCTTGTGTCGGATGGAGAGTCGATTATGGCACCCAGTTTGCAGTCATCTGCGAACTTGGTCAGCCACAGTCCTTCCCTGTTGGCCTGTACCTCCGAGAAATATATACCAAACAAGAGAGGTCCCAGGACTGAGCCTTGTGGGATGCCACTTGTAACTGGTTTGGAGTCTGACATGGCTCCAGCAATTCTAACCATGTGTGTTCTGTCCTTGAGCCAGTTTGCAACCCATCTAGTGACATAGGGGTTTATATTTAAGCTGGTGAGCTTATCTGTAATGCCCAAGTGGGGTTTTGTATCGAAGGCTTTTGCGAGGTCCAGGTAGGCTGTGTGGACCACCTTCCCCTCGTCAATGGCCTTGGTGACTGTTTCAAAGAAATCAACCAGGTTTAAGAGGCAGGATCTGCCCTTAACAAAGCTGAATTGCGTAGGATCCAGTGTCTGTAGGTCCCCAATATCTTTATTTATGAGGTCCATGATGATCCTTTCCATAGCTTTGCAGACCAAGCTAGTCAGGCTTATGGGGCGATAGTTTCTAGGATCCATTGAGGCACCACCTTTGTGGAGGGGGGCCACTGTTGCTGTACGCCACTCTTTGGGTACATATCCTGTAGTAAGGCTGAGATTGAACAGTAGTTTTATGTTTGGGTTTAGCTCTTCTTGGAGTTCATGTAGGATGCAGCCCGGGACACCGTCTGGTCCCATTGATGCTGTGTTTTTTGCTTTGGAGAGGGCGGCTCTTACCTGAGCATCTGAGATGTCAGGGGGGCAGCACTCTGCTGGGCTAGATATTTGCCCTTTTGATGGGGAGGGGAGGAGAAGTTTGTGCTGAACCTGTCAGCTAGGATGTTGGCAAGGTCTGTGGGTTCGGTGTATTTTTTGTCATTTTGGACTAATTCTGAACATATCTGGGAATTCCCACCCAGGTTCCTAACATAACTAAAGAAAACCTTGTGATTATCCTTAGTGTCCTGTGCAATTTTTCTCTCAAAGCTGGCCTTAGATGATTTTATGAGTGCCCGTAGTTTTTTGCTAATACTGATCAGAGATGCCTTCCCTTTTTGGGATTTTGCTCTATCATGTAGTAGCTTCCTCCTTCTATTGTATAGTTTGTTTATGGCTGGGGTCCACCAGACAGGACGTCTGCCTTTGGAGGATTGGGTCTTGGTTTTATTTGGGATTGCATGATCCATGCATTCCTGAAGGTGTTCATAGAATGTGTTTATAAAGGATTCTGCAGTCTGGGCCGTATTTTCCACAGGCCCGGGAGCTTTGAAGGATTTCACCTCGGTTTTGAGGAGTGTGAAATTTGCTTTAGATAAGTTTTTCACTGTGGTTTTCTGGGCAAGGGGTGGGGTCAGGATGTGAATATCCAGTGAGATTAGTTTATGGTCTGATCTTACCAGTGAGGGTTACACTTCTGGTCTGGAGCATAGAGTCCCCATGTTGGTGATGATCAGGTCCAGTATGTTTTCCCCTCTTGTGGGAGTGGTAACAAGTTGTTCCATAGCATTTGAGTTTATAAATTCTAGGAGCCTTTGAGCTAGGGTGTTGGAGCTAGAGTAATGCTCCCAGTCTATGTTTGGGTAGTTGAAGTCACCCAATATAATGGTGTTTGGAGAGACCTTCATATTTTCCAGTGTTCTCAGGAAGGCCGAGTGGGGTTCCTGCATTTGGGAGGGTGGTCTGTAGCAGGCTATAAACTGGAAGGCAGTTTTACCCACTGTTAGTTGCACATGGATAGTCTCTGATGCTTCGTGCTGTGCCACCAACCTGGAGGTGTGGGTATCTTTGACGAATATTGATACTCCCCCCTCCTTTTGTGGTTCGGTCCAGGTTTTGGGGCCAAAAAGCATGGTATGAGGTATAACCTGGTAGTGCTGGGGTACTCTCGGGAGCCTTGAACCAGGTTTCTGTTACTGCACAGATATCGATGTTCCCCATGCTAAGGAGAGTTTGAGTGTGCATTTTGAGGTTTAGACTTCTGGCATTGAGTAGCATTACTTTTAGTTTCTTATCCCTTGTGATACCTATGGAGGTGGGTTTGTCTTTTGAGCCTTGCCTAAAAAAAGGCACTATGGAGGTAGGAAGAGCCTTTGCCAATATCCGAAAGCCCAGGGGTGACAGGTGCAAGCCGTCCCTAGCGAAGCATCGTGGCTTGTCGAGCATGTCATCCCAGGCTGACAGGCATTGGATCCCCTTTGAATGACACCAATACTTAAGCCAATTGTTGAAATTGATCATCTTGTCTTCATATTGTGGCATCATTCTTGGTGAGGGTAAGATGCTACTCAAGTTCAGGGTCATACCGGCCTGGGCTACATGCTCAGAGAGCTCCTCTATGTCTCTTTTCATGTAGTCCAGGGAGGTACATCTCAGGTCATTCACACCAGCATGGACAATGACTGAGTCATATTTGTACTTGCCTTGGAGTGACCTGAGTGCTTGTGTTATGTGGCGGATCCTAGCGCCCGACAGGCAGCTCACCATGACCTTCTCCTTGTTCAGCCTGGTGAGCAGGACGTCAGTGTGCCTGACGAGATAGACATCTATTACAAGTGTATCAGGTGTGTTGTTTAGCCTTAAGGGCTGTGACTGTTCGGCACACTGGCTTTGTGAGCTATGTGTTGCACGTGTTTTGTTTTGGGGTAGTGGTTGCTTGGGTGTCTGCTTTGGAGGTCTCTGCTGCTTAGGCAGATTTTTATTTAGAGCCTCTGAGTATGTTTTGGTTTGCTGTCATGGTAGGTCTATGTGAGACTGGAATTGTAGTGAGTGTGGTTTCCTTCTCCTCCTGACTGGTTACGTCAGTACTGAGTTGAGAGAGCTTAGCCTCCAGTTTAGCTATATGGTTGCATCTCTCACATGTGTTGGAATTTGTTGGGAGGAGGAGAGGGTTGTCTGTGTACATGAGGCAGTTGTAACATTGCCTCAAGATTCCCAGATTCACCAGCTGGACCGGAGAGGAGATTGACAACTGACCTTTGGACATGCTAGAATAGTATTGGGAATTCCTTTATAATTGAAAGAAAGGGCCAATGGGGAACAAGGTACTCAAGGGGAGTTTGTGAGGGTGTAGTGCTTTTAATTTTTTAGTGCTGACTTATATAATTGCTTTAGTGAGCAAGTGCCAGGTAACTTAAATGCAATGTGTTACAGGTAACTTATATGCAAAAACGACAAACAGTAACTTTCTTTCAAGTGAAACAAGGAAATAAGTACAGTAAGCAATGCAGATATCACAAGGGATCCACAGAAGTGCTGAAAAGCCGTGTTTTAGGTGGAATTAGCTTTTCAGGGAAATAACAAGCAAACAAACAACAAGCATACAAACAAAGCTAGATTCAGCAGGCCTGGATCTAGTCTATGCTACAACAAACAAGGTGTACCAATTACAGTAAGAAGTAGTTCAAATATGCTTCTCTGGGAACTGTGTGTGTGTGTGTGTGTGTGTGTGTGTGTGTGTGTGTGTGTGTGTGTGTGTGTGTGTGTGTGTGTGTGTGTGTGTGTGTGTGTACACATGTATATGTCTACATGTGTGTAATAACATTTTATGTGAAAGGGAGTGGCCATAGAAGAAGGGGCACAGGAAGGCATTATTCATAGTTAGAGCAGTGAGGTAAGAGTCTGTGTGCATATATGGCCAAAGGTTCAGGTCTTAAATAACTTGTATGTGGTCCAAGCAGAGTGTTGATGTTATAAGCCCATACCAGGGATCACAGTGAATATTCTCTTCATCATTTTATAACAAGGTTGTACTTTGTAATTGAAACAGACTTGTGTGCACTTTCTTGCTGTTATTTCATCCTTGACTGGCAGTGGTAGGATTCAAAACCATTTGGTGCCAACCATCTTGTCATCAGTAGGTGTTTTCTTTCTATTTTGATGTCACATTTAGTGGCAGTGGATACAGCTCAGTTTCACATGTGGTGGTAGTGTCACCAGTCCTTTTCCACAGCTATGAAAGAATTTTATGAAATCAAAACATCTTTGATTTGGAGAGGGATCTGTCTCCTCACAAAATATGTTCATTAATTTCATTCTGAAGTCTATTACTTTCAGTTAAGTTTAAAAAAAGGCATTCTGTCGCAAAAAATAATTTCACATAAGGGCATTTTCTGATAAAAGAGTGCTACCAATAGTTATGGGTGAGTTAGACTCTCTACATCTACACATATACTACAGGGCCACATAAAGGAGGTCTACATTTGTGCAATGTGAAAGCTATACTTTAAAATGGAAATGCTAGGGCTTAATTTCTGGGTAAAGCAGAAACATCCCCTACGGATAGATATAGCCCCCTTGAAGTTATGGAAGATAGTGAAAAGGGATGTTGAATAGATACAGTGAGTCACAATGAGCATAACTAAGTCCTATGGAAATTAGACAGCCAATAGAACTGAGAAGCAGAATGGTGAATAAATAAATAAATAAATAAAAGTAAGCTAGCAAAAAGAACACAACCCTTAGGTACTGGGATCTGCTAAAGAATGGAATGGAAATACTCACACGGGATATAGCAAGAATTAAACTGAATCTGAATTTGAGGAAGAAACTTATATTTTCCGGGATTTTAAGAGATCTGCAAAGATGCTGTGATGCATGGTTTGTATATTCAGATCCAGTCTTGGAGTAGAGATCCCTTTGGAAGATTGGGTCCTAATTTGCATATTTCCAATGTACGTCACTAAAATCCAGGAAATTCTACATCTTTACAAGGGAATGCTTGCATAAATATTTTACACTCCAAGTAGAATCCATTTTGTGTTTCCTACTGCCACAAGTGAATGCTGGAAATACAAAATGGCAGGAATGAGATAATACGTGCACATCTTCAGGAAGGAGATAACACGTGCACATCTTCAGGAAGGAGATAACACGTGCACATCTTCAGGAAGGAGATAATACATGCACATCTTCAGGAAAAAAGATAACACGTGCACATCTTCAGGAAGGAGATAATATGTGCACATCTTCAGGAAGGAGATAATACGTGCACATCTTCAGGAAGGAGATAACACGTGCACATCTTCAGGAAGGAGATAATACGTGCACATCTTCAGGAAGGAGATAATACGTGCACATCTTCAGGAAGGAGATAACACGTGCACATCTTCAGGAAAGAGATAACACGTGCACATCTTCAGGAAGGAGATAACACGTGCACATCTTCAGGAAGGAGATAACATGTGCACATCTACAGGAAGGAGATAACACGTGCACATCTTCAGGAAGGAGATAACACGTGCACATCTTCAGGAAGGAGATAACACGTGCACATCTTCAGGAAGGAGATAATACGTGCACATCTTCAGGAAGGAGATAACACGTGCACATCTTCAGGAAGGAGATAACACGTGCACATCTTCAGGAAGGAGATAACATGTGCACATCTTCAGGAAGGAGATAATACGTGCACATCGTCTGGGCATGTCCACAGTCAGTGGGTATAAAACACGGTATTCAGGAGATACTGTAAGTACTTTTTATAATACATGCACATCATCTGGGCATGTCCGCAGTCAGTGGGTGTAAAACATGGTATTCAGGAGATACCGTAAGTACTTTTTATAATACGTGCACATCGTCTGGGCATGTCCGCAGTCAGTGGGTGTAAAACAGGGTATTCAGGAGATACTGTAAGTACTTTTTATAATACGTGCACATCGTCTGGGCATGTCCACAGTCAGTGGGTGTAAAACAGGGTATTCAGGAGATACTGTAAGTACTTTTTATAATACATACACATCATCTGGGCATGTCCGCAGTCAGTGGGTGTAAAACAGGGTATTCAGGAGATACTGTAAGTACTTTTTATAATACTTGCACATCGTCTGGGCATGTCCGCAGTCAGTGGGTGTAAAACAGGGTATTCAGGAGATACTGTAAGTACTTTTTATAATACGTGCACATCGTCTGGGCATGTCCGCAGTCAGTGGGTGTAAAACAGGGTATTCAGGAGATACTGTAAGTACTTTTTATAATACGTGCACATCGTCTGGGCATGTCCGCAGTCAGTGGGTGTAAAACAGGGTATTCAGGAGATACTGTAAGTACTTTTTATAATACGTACACATCGTCTGGGCATGTCCACAGTCAGTGGGTGTAAAACAGGGTATTCAGGAGATACTGTAAGTACTTTTTATAATACGTGCACATCGTCTGGGCATGTCCGCAGTCAGTGGGTGTAAAACAGGGTATTCAGGAGATACTGTAAGTACTTTTTATAATACATGCACATCGTCTGGGCATGTCCGCAGTCAGTGGGTGTAAAACAGGGTATTCAGGAGATACTGTAAGTACTTTTTATAATACGTGCACATCGTCTGGGCATGTCCACAGTCAGTGGGTGTAAAACAGGGTATTCGGGAGATACTATAAGTACTTTTTATAATATGTACACATCGTCTGGGCATGTCCGCAGTCAGTGGGTGTAAAACAGGGTATTCAGTAGATACTGTAAGTACTTTTTAAAATACGTGTACATCATCTGGGCATGTCCGCAGTCAGTGGGTGTAAAACACGGTATTCAGCAGATACTGTAAGTGCTTTTTATAATACGTGCACATCGTCTGGGCATGTCCGCAGTCAGTGGGTGCAAAACAGGGTATTCAGGAGATACTGTAAGTACTTTTTATAATGCGTGCACATCGTCTGGGCATGTCTGCAGTGAGTGGGTGTAAAACAGGATATTCAGGAGATATTGTAAGTACTTTTTATAATACGTGCGTATCGTCTGGGCATGTCCGCAGTCAGTGGGTGTAAAACAGGGTATTCAGGAGATACTGTAAGTACTTTTTATAATACGTACACATCATCTGGGCATGTCCACAGTCAGTGGGTGTAAAACAGGTTATTCAGCAGATACTGTAAGTACTTTTTATAATACATGCACATCGTCTGGGCATGTCCGCAGTCAGTGGGTGTAAAACAGGGTATTCAGGAGATACTGTAAGTACTTTTTATAATACGTACACATCGTCTGGGCATGTCCGCAGTCAGTGGGTGTAAAACAGGGTATTCAGGAGATACTGTAAGTACTTTTTATAATACGTGCACATCGTCTGGGCATGTCCGCAGTCAGTGGGTGTAAAACAGGGTATTCAGGAGATACTGTAAGTACTTTTTATAATACGTGCACATCGTCTGGGCATGTCCGCAGTCAGTGGGTGTAAAACAGGGTATTCAGGAGATACTGTAAGTACTTTTTATAATACGTACACATCATCTGGGCATGTCCACAGTCAGTGGGTGTAAAACAGGGTATTCAGCAGATACTGTAAGTACTTTTTATAATACGTGCACATCGTCTGGGCATGTCCGCAGTCAGTGGGTGTAAAACAGGGTATTCAGCAGATACTGTAAGTACTTTTTATAATACGTGGACATCGTCTGGGCATGTCCGCAGTCAGTGGGTTTAAAACAGGGTATTCAGGAGATACTGTAAGTACTTTTTATAATACGTGCACATCGTCTGGGCATGTCCACAGTCAGTGGGTTTAAAACAGGGTATTCAGGAGATACTGTAAGTACTTTTTATAATACGTACACATTGTCTGGGCTTGTCTGTAGTCAGTGGGTGTAAAACAGGGTATTCAGCAGATACTGTAAGTACTTTTTATAATACGTGCACATCTTCTGGGCATGTCCACAGTCAGTGGGTTTAAATCAGGGTATTCAGGAGATACTGTAAGTACTTTTTATAATACGTGCACATCGTCTGGGCATGTCCACAGTCAGTGGGTTTAAAGCAGGGTATTCAGGAGATACTGTAAGTACTTTTTATAATACGTGCACATCGTCTGGGCATGTCCGCAGTCAGTGAGTGTAAAACAGGGTATTCAGGAGATACTGTAAGTACTTTTTGATGGCCTCTCAGAACTAACTAAGAAAATATTTTTGTTAAGTTGCCCTTAGCAAATCGGTGCCACTCCACATATTAAAACACTGCTGCTCCTTTGTTTCTAGTAGCTAAAACAGCTGTTACTAGAAGATGGTAAAAATATAGAGTTGACATCCAAGAAAGATATTATTCTGATGTTAGACGACTTTGTAGAACAATGAGGAGGACATCTGGGGATGGATGTGCTAGTAAATGGATGTCTTGTTTTCAAAGCAAAGAAAGAGAGCAAAATCAACAAGTCATTTTGGGAGCTAACTTAGATTCCATTTATATGGTATAAATAAACACCGATAAGCCCCAAATAAGGGACAAATTCAATATATTACTAGAAACCACAAAAATGTGTGTTTAATGAAGCAAACTTATATCTGTGATGTTATTCATGTTGAGTTAAATAAAAGCTAGACTTTTATTTACAAACAAGTAGAAGAGATATATAATTGAAAATGTCAATTATGAAACTCTTGACAATTATATGATGGCATTTTAGGAACATTATATTAAACAATGTATGCATTTTCACTCTTTACTGAGTAAAAAGTTGTGGGTTAAAAAATAATTGCGCTAACCAAAGTCAAATATTCTACATACTCCTTCTCATTCACTTTCCATTGTCACTGGTTAAGTTATATCCATTCTTTCATCAGTGCTAAACATGTTTAGTAATATTATACGAGGGAAAAGAAGTCAGCAATTCTAGTTTGTTGTTAACAATTCCATACGCAAAATTCCATATCATATCCTTGCGAGGTATAGGCCACCCTCTGTGATCCAAAAAAAAAAACTAACTTGTACTTGGACTTACTGGGGGCCTTCACAATTCAAACCAATACCATATTAATAGGTGACCAACTACCCCAGTATAAACTGGAATAATGACATGACCCCAAACATACAGGCTCAGAGATTCCTGGACGTTATAAACACAAACACCCTAGACCAGCTAGTCCATCCAGCCAGAAGGGGTACATGGGGCACATGCATACTTGATCTGGTACTCACAAAGTGGGGAGAATGCTGTAACACCCCCACCCCAAGTAGTGTACTCTGGCAAGGTCAGACCACAAAGCTGTCTCCTTCACGATAAAAATTAATTCTGTGACCCTGTCTAACTCTGTAACATTTA
Organism: Protopterus annectens; assembly: GCF_019279795.1. Classification (NCBI taxonomy): domain Eukaryota; kingdom Metazoa; phylum Chordata; order Ceratodontiformes; family Protopteridae; genus Protopterus; species Protopterus annectens. Next base: position 966,511,786 of record NC_056733.1, on the reverse strand, counting down.
GAAACTATTCTAAGGCAAACTCCCTACTACTAAGTGATAACTGGTCAAAATTTCAAGGTTCACCAAACCTTGAGAACACAGCTGTCCATGCAGAATTGTTCACAGAAACTCTGTAGAAAAAGGCCAGAAATAACACCAAAACAAACCATCTTTGTGAAATCCAAATATAAACAGGCTGTACATCAAAAGAAAAAAGTCATAGCCAAGACTGGGCAGTGCTACGCCCAGCATGATAAAAACACCCTCATCAATCTAAATAAGCAATTAAGAGGGAACATTTAGTTTACTAAAGTCAAATTTGAGGTAAAGATAGCCACCCAGACAAAGGAAAACCACAAGGCTTTTGTTAGCTATGTCCAAAACCTCAAAGGCAGCACAAAGCTGTGTGCAGAACTGGTTGTAAAAGGAAGCCAACTAAACAGAGCCATAAGATAAAGCAATTCTGCAGGACCTTCACTTTTAATGAAAGGAATGATAATACATTTTTTGCATTGAGTTTAAGGCTATGACTTTGGCACCAATCATTTGTTTGTGTAAGACCCTCCTGTGGGATATGGACATCATTTGGGGATTCTATGGCTGCTCCTAGTTTACAGTCATCAGCTAACTTTGTCAGCTACAGACCTTTAGTTTTCGCTTGTATTTAAGAGAAATAGATTCCAAACAGTAGAGGTCCCAGGACTGAGCCCTGTGAAACACCACTGGTTACAGGTCTGTAGGACTATATGAGGTCTATCAGTGAGCCAGTTAGTGACCCATCTAATGATATAATGTGTTGATGCCTAGTTGGGTGAGTTTGTCAGTGATGCCTGAGTGGGGGATAGTGTCAAACACCTTGGTAAGTCCAGGAAGGCTGTATGCACAGATTTCCCATGTTTTTCTAAAAACATGCTTCTGGAGCATTTCTCCCCGGGCCTCCACTGAAAACAGGATCTGTGGAATCTAGTCGGACTTTCTTGGTCAACAAATGTTAAATAAATAAAATAAAAAATAAAAATTTCCCCTCATCCAGGGCCTTGGTGACTGTCTCATAGAGGTCCACCAGGTTTATCAGGCATGATCTCCCTTTGACAAATCCAAACTGAGTAGGGTCAAGTGTTTGGAGATTACCTATATCTTTGTTGATAAGGTCCATGTTGATTTGCTCCACAGCCTTGCAGATAAGGCTAGTCAGGCTAATAGGTCTATACTTCCTGGGGTCAGTGGACACACCGCCTTTGTGCAGGGAATAACGAAAACTGTTTACCGTTTGGCTGGTATGAAGCCTGTGCATAGACTATGATTGAAAAGAGCACCCAGTGGTGTTGCTAATACATGTTGGAGCCCATCTAGGATTTATTTTATTTTATTTATTTAACATTTGTTGACCGGGAATGTCCGACTAGGTTCCATAGAGCCTGTTTTCAGCGGAGGCCCGGGGAGAAATGCTCCAGATGCATGTCTTTGGAATGCTAACTACCATGTTACTGTATTAACTAGCAGTTCGGCACAAATCTGGGCATGTCCTTTTAGATAACATATGTAACTAAGGAATGCCTTATGGTTGTCATTAGTTGAGGAATCTAATTTGAATTCATAGTTTGCCTTTGAGGACCTCACAAGAAGTCTTATTAGCTTGTTTAAGCTGAGGGAAGGAGTGTTTCCAGTTTAGGGCTCACTCCCTCTTACTCTTAGACAGCAATTTTGTCTTATTATTGTAAAGCCTGTTAATGGCAGTTGTCCACCAGGCAGTTTTGCTCTTCCTTGCAGAACTTGTTTTGGTCCTATCAGGTACTGTTGAGTCAATGCAGTTAAACAGGTGTTTGTATAAAGCACTGGTGTAGAGCTCAGCACAGTTGCCAGTTTCATTGGGGAGGGGGGTACAGCTATTTATACCATCCCGTAAGAGGTAATGATGTGCTTTGGAGAAATGTTTTACTTTCTTTGCTGTTGAGAGGGGGAGTGGTGTGATAATTACTTTGAATGAGATTGATTTGTGGTCAGATCTCACTAGGGAAGAATACATAGTGGGGGTGATAGAGTGCCCCCCCATATTGGTAAGCACCAGATCCAGGATGTTGACACCTCTTGTTGGGGTGTCAACCAGCAGGTCCAGGGCATTAGAGTTAATGAAGTCAAGGAATATTTGGGCAATAGAGTTACAGCATGACTAATTTACCCCATCAATGGAGGGGTAGTTAAAGTCACCCAAAGCCAGGGTGTTTGGGTGTATCTTGATAGACTCAAGTAGATCCAAATAGGCAGAGTGGGTGTCCTGATTCACAAATGGGATCCTGTAGCTGGCAATGATGTGAACAGGTGTCCTACCAACAGTTAATTGAACCTGAAGTATCTCCAGGTGATCCTACTGTCTAACCAATCTAAAGGTGTATTATCTGTAATGCATATCGATACACCACCTCTTTAGTTTTCACACCTTCAATCTGTGGTCTGAACTTGTGGAAGGAGGTGTAGCCTGATATGGTTGGTGTGCTCTCCACAGCTGTGAACCAAGTCTCCATGACTGCACAAGTGTGTAAGTCTTCCAAGGTGAGGACTGCTTTCAGTGAGTGCAGTTTCATGTTAAGAGACCTAGCATTTAGCAGCATAACCTTGAGGTTGTTTTGAGATGGAGTTTTCACATCTGGAATTTTGTCCTTGAGACACCGCCTAAAAAGGGCACTATTGGGGTGGCAAGAGCCTTGGCTAGTAGCCAAAATCTCAGGGGTGACAGATAAAGACCATCTCTGGCAAAGCATCGAGGTCTGTCGATCATGTCGTTCCAGGCTGACAGATACTGTATCCTCTTAGAATGACACCAGAAACTAAGGTAAATCATTTTCTGTTTGTATTGAGGCAGCATCCTAGGTGAAGGTGAAATGCTGCTTAAGGCTAGGGACATACCTGCCTGAGATACATAGTCCAAGAGATTAGTCATGTCTCTCTTTATATAGTCCAGAGAGGTATGTCTCAAGTAATTCACACAAACATGCACTATGACAGAGTCATAAATGTACCTGTTTTTGGGATACGTGAGTGCATGTGTGATATGGCAGATCCTGGCACTTGAAAGACAGCTGACCATGACCTTCTCCTTATCCAGCCTGGTGAGAGGGACATCTGTGTCCTGACACATGACAGACAGCTGACCGTGACCTTCTCCTTATCCAGCCTGGTGAGAGGGACATCTGTGTCCTGGCACCTGACAGACAGCTGACTGTGACCTTCTTCTTATCCAGCCTGGTGAGAGAGATATCTGTGTGTCTCAAAATGGAATTGCCTATGACTAATATGTTTTTTTTTTAGTGTTTTGCCTTAAAGGCTTGACAGGTGAAACACTGGTGCGAGAACTATTATGTGTGCTGTATTCCACAGTGGATGTATTATGTTTAGCATGCTTATGTTTGTGTTTGAGAGGTCTCTAGTGTTTATGTATGTTTCTGGTGAGGGGATCCCCCATATGTGGGTATGTGTGATGTGGGTTTAGGTGAAGTGGGCGGTGAGGTGTGCATGGTGACAACCTACTCATTGCCATTTGGACTGACTGGTGTGCGAGAGAGCATGCATTCACTGGTGTTAATATAGCTGCATCTCTGAAATGCTGAGTTTGTGTTACTTGTGGTCCAATGACATGAGTGTGTGCATAATGTAGAGGATCCTAGCCCCTGATAAGCAACTGACCGTGCCTTTCTCCTTACTCAACTTGGTGAGAGGGACATCAGTGTGTTTCACAATGGAGTCTGCAATGACTAGAATGTTGGATTGTGTGTTGGCTTGCCTTATGGGCTTATAGGTTGAGTCTTCATGAGATGTAGCTCTATGTGTTGATGTGGGTGTTGTTTTTACATTCTGCATTTGGGGCTGCTGAAGGTATTTGTTATCTGCACTTTGTCTGTGAGATGTTTGTGATTTACAAAGGTTACATTTCAGTGCCTCAGCATATATCTGCTTTGAACTGTGTGTGATGGTTGCAGTGTGTGTAGTACTGACTACCTTATTGACATTAGGAGTACTGTCACGTGAGAGCTTTGCCTCCAGTGACATTGTGTACATACATCTGTCATGTACTATATCAGTTTGTTTGAGAATGACCTGGTTGTCGGTAAACATGATGGAATTTCTACACTGCCTCAGGATGCCCATATCCACCAATGTGGTAATAGTCACAGTGGGAAGGTTTATATCCATGGCAACAGGCCCTTTTTTATCGATTAAACAGTTGTATTCAGAATATCAATCAATGTGAGGAGTATCTGGTTTGCAACTATGGGGACAATGTTTGTCACTGCAGGCTAGTTGTCCTGTGTGCAACTCACTATTGGAGTAAATTCCATCATGATTTCCCAGGAAGAATGTTACTCAAGGTATTTGAGATTGTACAGAGCATTGCAGAACACTGGAGGGGAAACTGATACATACACCCTGAAAAGTTAAGGATGAAGTATTTAGGCAGTTATTCTAAAGTTAGAAACAAATCAAGCAGTACTTACTGAAGCAAAGAATTACCTTGTGAAGAATGCTGCAAAGAGAGGAATTATGTGAATGGCTACTCCCTGGCTACTACTACTGTTGGTCTCACCATGGCCACACTCTGCTAGGATACAATGATCCATTTCTTTTCCTCTTACCAGAAGCACAACATCAGCACCACCCCAAGATAAGAAGCAGGCCACAGCCTGTTTGGTGATCCACATGCTTGTACTTGTCCCAGATGATGCAAGAGCCTGTAGGCTTGTTGTATCCTTTTCCAGGTAGATGCCTTAAATAACAAACAGACCAATCAGGTCAGTTTTGCATGTATTATGCCTTGGGTTCTGAGGTTCGTAGGATGTGACTAGGGTACTGACCTGATGGTGATTAGGAGCACAGCTGTAGCATCACAATATAATGCTGAATGTCAGGTGACATAGATGTCCAAGTTCCTCTGATGTGACTAGGATACTGACCTGATGGTGATTAGGATACTGACCTGATGGTGATTAGGGGCACAGCTGTACCATCACAATATAATGTTCAATGTCAGGTGACATAGATGTCCAAGGTTCCTATGATGTGACTAGGATACTGACCTGATGGTGATTAGGAGCTCAGCTGTAGCATCACAATATAATGTGCAATGTCAGGTGATATAGGTGTCCAAGGTTCCTGATATAGGATACTGACCTGATGGTGATTAGGGGCACAGCTGTACCATCACAATTTAATGTTCAATGTCAGGTGACATAGATGTCCAAGGTTCCTATGATGTGACTAGGATACTGACCTGATGGTGATTAGGAGCACAGCTGTCGCATCACAATATAATGTTGAATGTCAGGTGACACAGGTGTCCAAGGTTCCTATGATGTGACTAGGGTACTGACCTGATGGTGATTAGGAGCATAGCTGCTGCATCACAACATAATGTGCAATGTCAGGTGACATACGTGTCCAAAGTTCCTATGGTGTGACTAGGATACTGACCTGATGGTGATTAGGAGCATAGCTGCTGCATCACAACATAATGTGCAATGTCAGGAGACATAGGTGTCCAAGGTTCCTATGAAGTGACTAGGATACTGACTTGATGGTGATTAGGAGCACAGCTGCTGCATCACAATATGCTGTTCAATGTCTGGTGACATAGGTGCCCAAGGTTCCTGTGATGTGACTAGGGTACTGACCTGATGGTGATTAGGAGCACAGCTGCTGCATCACAATATAATGTGCAATGTCAGGTGACATAGGTGTCCAAGGTTCCTGTGATGTGACTAGGGTACTGACCTGATGGTGATTAGGAGCACAGCTGCTGCATCACAATATAATGTGCAATGTCAGGTGACATAGATGTCCAAGGTTCCTATGATGTGACTAGGATACTGACCTGATGGTGAGTAGGAGCATACCTGCTGCATCACAATATAATGTGCAATGTCAGTTGACATAGATGTCCAAGGTTCATATGATGTGACTAGTATACTGATCTGATGGTGATTAGGAGCACAGCTGCAGCATCACAATATAATGTGCAATGTCAGGTGACATAGATGTTCAAGATTCCTATGATGTGACTAGGGTAGTGACCTGATGGTGATTAGGAGCACAGCTGTCCCATCACAATATGATGTTCATTGTCAGATGTCATAGATGTCCAAGGTTCCTATGATGTGACTAGGATACTGACCTGCTGGTGATTAGGAGCATAGCTGCAGCATCATAATATAATGTTCAATGTCAGGTGACATAGGTGTCCAAGGTTCCTATGATGTATCTAGGGTACTGACCTGATGGTGATTAGGAGCTCAGCTGTAGCATCACAATATAATGTGTAATGTCAGGTGACATAGATGTCCAGGGTTCCTATGATGTGACTAGGATACTGACCTGATGGTGATTAGGAGCATAGCTGCAGCATCACAATATAATGTGCAATGTCAGGTGACATAGATGTCCAAGGTTCCTATGATGTATCTAGGGTACTGACCTGATGGTGATTAGGAGCTCAGCTGTAGCATCACAATATAATGTGCAAAGTCAGGTGACATAGATGTCCAGGGTTCCTATGATGTGACTAGGATACTGACCTGATAGTGATTAGGAGCATAGCTGCATCATCACAATATAATGTGCAATGTCAGGTGACATAGATGTCCAAGGTTCCTATGATGTGACTAGGGTACTGACCGGATGGTGATTGGGAGCACAGCTGCTGCATCAAAATATAATGTTCAATGTCAGGTGACACAGATGTCCAAGGTTGTTCTAGCAAGGTCCACAGCATTAGTGATCCATGTTAGATAACAGTTCCACAGCAAATCTTGCAGCCTGCCTTTCAATAGTGTAACAGAGGTGATCTATGTGACATGGATGTGAGGCTTTCTGCAAAGGAGTGGCCACCTTTGGGAGATGTTCCTGTCCCTCCAGCATATACTAGGTATGCCATACTGCACATTCAGGTTCCCAGATCACAAAACAGTAGTCCTACATTATTTCACACAATATCCATTGGCTGTCTGGTTGTTTGACACTGATTGTAACCTTGCAAGGTCAAAGTACTTACTGCAAAGTTGAACAAGTTTTCTGTGCATGCACAGACATAGGTGTGTTCATAGTTGTCTACTAGGCTAATGGCCCTGGGGCCTTTACAAACCTAGCCATAGGATTACCCTAGCATAGTGCCACTGACCTTAGTTCCCAGTGCCTCTGTCGAGTAGAGCCACTGGTGTTATCCCTGGGGTGAATTTTCTGTTTCCCATCCACTCAAAGAAACCACTCCTCTTGTGGTAGATAGGCTACCTAGTGCTTACCACTCCCACTGATAAGCTAAAAGGCTTCCCTCCAACACAGAAAAGCTTGGGGGGCTCAGGAGCTTATAAACAGTCCTGGATACAGCAAATCTGTATCTGGACTAGACTAGTTACAGGAAAGGGGGGATACAAGTGCAAATGCAGGCTTTTAAATCAAAAAGTTGAGAGAGATGGAAAAACTGCCCAAATGGCCAATAACTAGAATTTCTGGGCCCAGAAACCACTCCTTATGTGGTAGATAGGCTACCTAGTGCTTACCAGTCCCACTGATAAGCTAGAAAGCTTCCCTCCAGCACAGAAAGGCTTGGGGGCTCAGGAGCTTACAAACAGTCCTGGATACAGCAAATCTGTATCTGGACTAGACTCGTTACAGGAAAGAGGGGAAAACAAGCTTAGAATTTTTTTTTTAGTAAAGTGGAAAAGGAGAAAGCTGGAACAGAAATTAATTCAAGGTTAAAAATCTAAGTGGGTTGGCCTTCACAAATGTTCTCTCTCTGTTAGGTAGAATGAAGTAATGACACTAGATTGGGAGGAGTGTCCCAGATCAAATATACAGTATGGGTGGGCAATTGCAAAGCCACCAAGTATAACAGCAAGACAGCAATAGGGAGGGGAGGTGAGAAACTATTACAGCTACTAGCTGTACCCGCTAAATGGAAGTTTTAAAGAGATAAAGGAGCAAGGAGACTCTAGAGAATGCTTTTAACTGAAAGCAAATCAGTCATATGATACCTGACTAGAACACAGAAACCTCAAAAAATCAAAAATGCACAGAAAAGCATGGATAGAGCACTCACAAACAGAAAATACAGCTCTCAGTATGAAAAAGCAGTTTACAGTTAAGTAATTCAGTAAGCATGCAACTAGAGTAATGAAACAACAAAGAGTGCCTATAGAGAGTGTGTTTGAGACTGTGAACCCCAAGACTGTAGTAGCATGACCCTTACTTTGCTGGAGTCATACATTGTCACGCTTGTAAGTGTGCTATTGCGACTTGCCTAATAACAGGATCATGGTTCAGGCAAGTGCCATATGCCTGGGAAAGCAGAGTACTCAATCCACCACATTATCCCACGCTGTCAGGTACTGTTTCATCATAGAATGACACCATAAAGGTAACAACATCTGACATTTAAGCATCTGTCAGACCACTGCCTAACCATGGCCTGTTGTGACGTATACATAAGCAATAATCTATTGTTAATGGCATTAGCAGTGTCTGTTGAAGAGATGTGGACAGCATCCCCAGCCCTCTACTCCTAGTCCACACAAACACAATGTGTTAGTGATGCAACTATATTAAGAACTTTGAATCCATGCTCTCTCACACACCAGTCAGTACATACGACAATGAGCAGGTTGCCAGCATGCACACCTCAGCTCCTACTCCACAAAAAACATCATCACACATACCTACATATGCAGAGGTCATTAGCAGAAACATACCTATACACCAGAGACCTCACAAACACAAACACAAGCACAAAACACATAATGTGCCCACTGCAGAACCCAACACACTTAATAGTTCTTGCACCAGTGTCTCACCTGTCAAGCCCTTAAGGCAAAACACTAAAAAAAAAAATTAGTTATAGGTGATTCTATTGTGAGACACACTGATGTCCCTCTCACCAGGCTGTATAAGGAAAAGGTCATGGTCTGCTGTCTGTCAGGTGCCAGGATAAGCCATATCACACACGCACTCAAGTCTCTCAACAACAGGTACTGTTATGATTCTGTCATAGTGCATGTTGGTGTGAATGACTTCAGACATACCTCTCTGGACTGTATGAAGAGAGACATGACTGAACTATCAGACTATGTGTCTCAGGCAGGTGTGTCCCTAGCCTTAAGCTACATTTTACCCTCACCTAGGATGATGCCTCAATAAAAACAGAAAATAATTGACCTCAATAACTGGCATAGCTTCTGGGTTCATTCTAAGGGGATTTACTGTCTGTCAACCTGGGATGACAAGATCGATAGACTTGTTGCTTTGCCAGAGATGGTTGTCATGTGTCACCCCTTGGTTTTCAGTTACTAGCCAAGGCTCTTGCCACCCTCATAGTGCCCTTTTTAGGTGTTGTCTCAAGGACAAAATTCCAGATGTGAAAATTCCATATAAACACAACCTATAGGTTATGCTCCTAAATGCTAGGTGTCTTAACATGAAACTGCATTCACTGGAAGCAGTCTTCACCTTGGAAGGCTTACATACTTGTGCAGTCATGGAGACCTGGTTCACAGCCCCAACTTTACTCCTCTCTTCCCCTCAACCTTCCCTCAGAAAATATCATCAAATATAAGTACCCCTACTATCACTATGAGAACAGATCCTTAATGCTCTCTTTAAGACCAAGAACACTGTATCAATGGGCTCAGACAATATCCTAGGATGCCTTCTAAATAGCATGAAACATGACCTATCAGGTTCTCTGGAATTACTATTTCACTATAGCCACCAAACAGGCTTCATCCTTCATGAATGGAGAAAGACAACAGTCATCCCACTGCACAAAGGTGGGCCATCTACAGACCCTGGAAACCAGAGACCAAGAAGTCTCACTAGTCTGATATGTAAATACATGAAAAGAATTATCATAGAAATGATCAATAAAGTTGCAGTACACTTCCAGACACTGCTTTGTAAAGTGCAGAGCATGCCTACAACCTGGTGGACATATTTGAGAAGGTAAGCAAAGCAATGGATGAGGGAAAAATGGTTCACACTGCCTACCATGGCCTGACAAGGTATGTGACACTCTACTTTCATCAGGCATTGTTGACAAACTCAAGAGATTAGGTACAAACTAGTATATCAGCCAGTGGATGGCCAAGTGGCTCACAGACAGGACTCAGGAACTAAGCATTGGGGAGTCCACCTCTACAAAGAGGCCAGTCACAAATAGACTCCTCATGAATCATTCCTTGGACTGTTGCTTTTAGGTATTTACTTCTCTGAAGTCAAGACCACTGTCAGTGGTCTCTGGCTGACTACATTTGCAGATGATTGGAAATTACGAGCTGTCATTGAATTCTACACTAACACAAATGTTCTCCAGGAGGGACTGACACAGACATACAACTGGTGCCAGAGACACGGAGAAACAATAAATTGCAAGAAATGCACAATAATATACTGGGGGAAGTCACCCACCCCTGGTAACTATCATATTGACAGCACACTTCTAACAGTTGACCCAGTATTTAGAGACTAAGTGACACACATAATAGTAATCTAGACGTTGACTGTCATGTGTCTACAGTACTGGGAAAATCATTCTATGCTGTGAAATGCATAAACAAAGGTATGGCATGTAAGTCCAAGAAAGTCTTTGTTCCACTGTATTTGGCATTCTTCAGACCTATCATTGAGTGCAATGCCACCTATGATATGCACCTAACTAGGCATGTCCGACAATTGGAACATCCACAGAGGTTCCTCACTAAACCAATACAGGGCATGCGTAAAATGTCCTACGCAGACCGCATCAAGGCCCTATCCCTGTATTCTGTGTCTTACAGCCTTTGGAAGGGAGATGTATGCGTGTTATACAGGGCATTGTCATACCCCACTGTGGACATCCTGCATATCCATGAAAGAACTAGCACCAGAATTACCCATTCTGTAGACCTACACCTTGCCTGTGGTATAAATAGGACATGCTGGAGAATACACCCTATATGGAACAGGCTTCCCATCCATGTGAAGCAGAGTTCCACCCTAATGCAAATCAAGTGCAAGTTACACAATTGGATGGGGAACAGGACAATCATCCCTGGTTTGGGACCTATGTCTCTAATGGACACAGGAAAACTGTAAATGAATGGTTCCTCTCCCAGGCCCCTGCTTGTAAATGTTTAATCTCCCAAAGCCCTGATTACACCTATCAAGGGTATCAGACCCTGTCAGAGGTTTGGGATGCATGGCTAGGCTTAAAGAAGCCCTTGTGTTCATTAGCCTAGTAAACACCTATGAACCTATGAACCCATGAACCTATACTGCATTACCTTTCTGATGGCATTTCTCTCTGTACTGACATTCAATCCTGCACTCTGACATAGATGGATTGATTGTAGATGTGTACCCATAGGTGTGTCCTACACAATCCTGAAAATGAAACGTAAACATTACCATGAGACACATTTCATTGTGTAACTCCATATCCCTTACAACAGCATCCATCATAACGTACATATATTATGCTATAGACATTATAAATGGCAAAGTACAATGTCTGTAAATGACCAGTACAAGTAGCATGTCAACAGCAAAAATGGATGAAAGGAATTCATACTAATGTAGACAGTCACCCTGTGAAGACACATCGCTTTATGTCCCTGCATCCTTGAGAAATATAATAAGGATGTGGTACTGGAATCATCACTTGCAAAGGGGGTTGTGTGTGGGCGCAGGAGGCCTAGGCTGTCCCAATAGGTTGGCAAGTATATGTGTGAGCCAGGAAGGGAAGCAGGCAAGATGGACCATGGAAATATTGCATGTATATCTGCAGGTGCCCTCAATGTGACAGTGATGTGTGAGTGTCTGCATGAACACAGCCAAGCTCAGTGCTAGCCTTACGTGTGTTATGTTGGACAGCTGTCAGCCATGCATGGTAGAGCTGACAGTTCATCGTCTCTGCTCCCAAACATGAGAACTGGCTCTGCCAGTAGTTGCACTGGCATCTCCATGCCCAAGGTCAGATGCTGTGCTGCTACCTAAGGGTGACTGATGTGTGCTGGGAACGTGTCCTCCACTGGAATGGCCAGGACCATGAGCTCATAGCCTGCTACATCTTGATGTGGACAGCACACTCCCCTCCGGAACTCTGGATGTACTGCCACTATGGGAGTGTGATTGTGCATGGCCATGTTGACTCTCAGGATATGTAGTTGCTGACCTATGCCCATGAGGCCACTGCTCAACTCCATCACAGACAACATGCATTTCAAGACAGATCATGTGTGATCTGTCTCAGACTTACCTCTTTCCACTGTATCAGTCAACCGTTCCAGGGTATCAGCAACAAGGTGGTGGCAGTCACAGATGTCAGACTGTGCTACATCCATAACCCTGAGCACACATCGGGAGTTCCTTTCTGAACATGCCTGTGCCTCCATGATGGCCCTAAACATACACCGAGTGACACGTGATGAGACACTTGCGACAGGTGCTGGAGGGACAGCAGGCCTCCTACAAACATCCGTATCAATCCGTCTGTGTGGAATTTCACCAACTGTTTGGCTATGGCCATTGTCAACACTCTCTGCAGCCACAGTAGTCACACTTCCTTGTTCAGTGTCCCCACCCACTGTCCAATATCTGTGGCCTCAGGGGGCTGGCTAAGCATAGGCATTCTGACTGTGTATGGTGATAATGAGGGTGGACATTACGTCAGAATGCCTATGCTACATAGGACGTAGGAAGTATCATATGGTGATAATGAGGGTGGACAAGGGATGTAAATCTCTGTAACAGATTCAGCCCCTGCAATCCCAAGCTGTGCCTCACTTTGGTCACCATCATCATCAGAGTATGAATAGACAGTACCATCAGGTTGCGAAGGGGACAGAGACCAACCCCCCCCCCAGTCATCTGTGATATGAAAGGAAAAGCAATACATTAATACCTGCACTTCTGTGCTCTGCAGTACTATGGTGCAATATATGTTAAGCTGTGTACACTGTTGTCACTATTACAGACGGGTATAACCTCCAACCTCACATAGTAGGACACGGGGTCATTATTTTCTAACCTCAATCTATAATTATTTGGAAATAATTATTTGTTAAACAAGAATCTTATGAGCAAATCATAAATTATGTACACTGCTGACATTCTGAAAATATCTGCACAGTTGCCAGTAAAGGTAATTTGTAATCTCCTGACAATACTATCAAGTCAATCACTATGGTCACACTTGCACGGCAGAGGTATAAGTCTAAACTGCAGACATTCAGAAAATATCTGTCCAGTTGGCAATCATGCAGACAGTACATCAAGCCAGCCAGCAGGCATGGGATGGCACTTTACTGAATACATTGAATTATATCTACATCTCTGACAAGATAGTTTTGTGCTTACCAGCAGCAGGAGCACAGCCTCTTCCTATTCCTGATGGTTCTGAAAAAATCTGAGGGAGAGGTAATGGCAACAGTGCCACATGTTACAGTATAACAGCAGTAAAAGGTCCAAATATCTCCAATTTACAGTATCTGCTATGTTAACAGTTATGTGGGTCACAATCTCTACATCAGCTTAAAACTGCAGGTAACTCCACCTCCTATAAAACACCTAACACCCATGTAAAACTATATACACCTTGACACGTTGAATGTAACAGTATTCCAATGCTGATCTAACTAAGGATACCTGAATGCTCTTCTTGAGAGGAACGGGTGGCACCCATGTCCACAGCATATTGGCTGATGGATGCCTGGGAGCTGTCCTGTGTTGCAAGGTTCACCAGGAATTCTTCTGTGGCTGAGAGAGATTGTTCTGCTGCAGGCCCACCACCAGTGACCTGACAATCCCTGACCACATCAGCTGCATGTCTCCATGCTGCATTTATCATATTCGTGGCACGGTGTCACACCTGCTCGTAGGTACAATTCTGGTGACCCACGTCATTGATGTTATGTATGCACCAGTTCATCTCACAGGGCTGCACACTCTGCACCAGTTCATCCCACAGGGCTGCACACTCTGCACCAGTTCATCCCACAGGGCTGCACACTCTGCACCAGTTCATCCAACAGGGCTGCACACTCTGCATCAGTTCATCTCACAGGGCTGCACACTCTGGCCTACTTTTATTTATTTATTTATTTATTTATTTATTTATTTATTTATTTATTTATTTTACATTTGTTGACCGGGATAGTCCGACTGGATGCATGTCCATTTTCAGAGGAGGCCCAGGGAGAAAAGCTCCAAAGGAAAGCAGATACAGCATTACATAATACCAGCATTACATATTACAAACAGACTATTTACAGAGATTACATAAGTAAGCAAGTTAAACAAGTTCCACAGGTTAGAGTTAATCCTGAGCACAAGTCAGGATTAAATTAAATTACACAGTAAACTGGTTAACAGACTTTTACACATTCTAGAGAGAGTTAGCCAGGCTTGATACATTGACATAGCCAGTTAAGAGACAAATGTTGTTTGAGTCTAGTTTTAAATTGACCTAAGGTGGAAAGTAAGGTAATATCAGCTGGAAGAGAGTTCCAGGATCTACTTACAGAGTTTGCAAAGAGAGAGTCACTGGCTGTGTTATTAATTTTGCTAGTCTGAATTAGTAGTTTGTTAGAGGATCGAAGCGGTCTAGGATTGTTATAGGGGTGATAATATTTTTAAGTGCAGGAGTATTGTCCGGATTATAGAGGATTTTATAGGCCAAAATCAGTTGGTTATACTGGATTAGGCTGGGTAGTTCAAGCCACCCAAGCTGATTTAGATTGATGCAATGATGTGTCCTAAAAGGCAGACCAGTGGCAAACCTGGCAATGTGGTTGTAGCAAATTGAGAGTTTATTAAGGACAGTCCTTGCTGTCCTAGACAGCAGGACCTGGTAATGTTGGCGCAAAGCCTCAGTGATGAGATTGTTTTCCGCTCAGTAAATGGTACCCTGCAATGTGCATAGATAATGTTTCCTGAAGTACAAATAAATGAGAACACATGTCAGGATCACATACGTAGGAGTAAAGTATGTAAAGATACAGCAATAAAGAAAGGCTATCAGTTTTACTGCTTGATTGCATATTTCATATTCAACGGTGTGGCAAATATACAAAGAGTGTGGATGCAATTAGGATAGTAATAAGAGTGACCTATTCCTGTTTGTGCCATGACAGATACTCACATATGATCACATACCTAACACAGGAGTCCATTGTAGTATTCCCCATAGCAGGAAAAATCAACCCCTCGTATAATATGTATGAACAACAGCCCCAACTAAATAGCATTATACTATTACAACTGTTATCAAAGGAAGTATCCAGGAGACCTGTGTACCTTGTTAACATGCAGCATTAAATCTTTGCTATACTCTACATCCTCTCTACGTCTAACAGGACTGGAGATCAATGCCATGTCATCAGTACAGTTCTAAGAAAGGCTTACTGATGTAATCCCCATTCCCCATATGTATATTGAAACATATGTATCACGTCAGAAACAAAATGGATGCATACCTGACAGAGTACAATACTCTTCTCTTGAAAGATACTGCTATAAAAGTAAGGTGTTAACAACTTAGACATATGAAGTAACTCTTATGTACACTGGTTTGCCTAGCTAGACGTTTGCCTTTTTAAGATGGTTCTCATTAGCACATGATTGCCTCTGAACCAATCTGTCATTCAGAAGTGCTATATGCAGCCCACACAGCTGATTTGCAGTATAATCAGCCAATCCCATGCAACTACTCAACAAGATATAAGGCCTAAATGTAGATTCCATCCCCTTTCTCTATGTTGGGGTGAAAATTACTGGGGTAAAGATACTACATCAGCCCAGACAGAATGTTTGTAGCAGTTACTTTTTACATGCAGTTGTGTGTGCTACAGGCTGAAAGCTGCTGCTGCAGGCAATAGGTACACGCAGAGAGGCTGAAGACTTTACAGGATAACACAGAAGGGTAACTGTGGGACCTGAGGCAGCCTTCATGAACAGCCAGAGCCAGACTGAGGGAATTCATCCCACTGGAAATTAAGGTACGTGTTTAAGGTAAGTATGTTAGCCACAGGTATCATTAAAAGAGTATAAAAGGTAACATGCTTGGTGTGTCCTAGAACAAGGTAAGGGGTACATTAACCATTATATCAATCAGCTGAACAACTGCCAAGTCATATGTTATGTCATGGTAGTGATCTGGAAAATGTGTGCTGACAACCCTTGCTTTTAGCATGACCTTCATATATGTATGTTACTTGTACAGCTGTGGTTGTCTGTAATATCACTAGCAAATCATTGTGGGCTCGAGTCTGATATTACTGGGCCACAATGTCAGTATACACATCAACATTTATTTTATTTATTTTTTTTATTTTACATTTGTTGACGGGCTAGTCCAACTGGATACATGTCCATTTTCAGTAGAGGCCCAGGGAGAAAAGCTCCAGAAAAAAAACGTACAAAAAAATTAAAAGTAATATAAGTCTACAAAAGGCATCAACATACAATATTACAACATTCAGTTAAAGTTTACATAAAAAAAATGTAAAATTGAAATAAATAGTCAAATATGGAAAATAGTACTCAAGACTCATAAGCATTAGTATTTAAGTAAAAAAAGGTTAGTTTATAGAGTGTAGAATATAGAGGTTTATAGGTAGGAATATAGTGGTTATAGAGTGTAACAGTCAGTGAAGGATAACAGTTAGTCAGGGTTGGTACAAGAACATAACCAGTGGTTGGTGAGAAAACATTTTAGATTAGTTTTAAATTGTGGGAGAGAGGTCTGAGAAGTAAGATCATGTGGTAGTTGATTCCATACTTTACCAACAGAGTTAGAGAACAAGGAGTCACCTGCTAGGTTTTTTGATAAGGTAGTATGAATCCACATTTTGTTTGAGGAGCGTAGATTCTTCAGGCTATTATATGGTATGATGAGGGCAGAAATAATTGGAGTGTTAATTCAGGTTAATGCATGACCTGACATTTTCTGCACTTTCTAGAGTTGTAATAGGGGTAGTTAAAACTGGTCCTATCTGTAGGCCTTTGTCTTCTATTATTTAGAAGCAGACATTCCATCTGTACTGCTTTGGCTGGATAAATAGCTGATGAGGCAGTCATACATATCACAGTATATAATGGTGATGTACACATACATGTATTTTAAATGGTAGACACAGCTGTATTTGAACACAGGACCATGTGGACCAAAATTTAATGTTTTCAAAGCATTTAACAGATTGAGCTACAGAGTCACTGTTACAGCAGGTGTGTTTTTACACATTGTACATATACTTGCACACGTACCTTACTATTGCATATCTCACGTACATCTTTTAGTATGTGTATGGCTTTATAGTGATGTATTTCTCTACCAGAGTCCCAGTTAAATTCTTATTTTTCCATGAATCTTTTAGCAGATTTGCTGTGCGATGTGGCATGATGCACAACATTGCATAAACATGCTTAATGATGAGAAAATGACAATTCCTATGTTTTGCTTAAAACACCTGTGCTAATTAACTGGCTGTGTGGCTTGGTGGGTTGATACACTGTTGTTCAAGTGAAATGGTACTGGGTTCGAAATAGGTCATAGGTGTACTTTTTGAATGTGATTAGTATGCTTTCAAACACAGTGGTGAAATGGGGTGCAAGCAGAGGGAAAAACATTGTAAAAGACAGGTAGGAATGTGCAGGAAGGGTGTACGAAAGAACCATAGCAATCCATTTCTTCAACAACAACAAATGTACACTTGCAAAGATTTTTAGCTGAATTTTGACTGTCACACCCAGAGAGAGAGGGGTGATGACAACATAAGTGCATTGGAAAGCCAACTGGACCAAATTAAGTTTCCAGTGGACATGTGTGCGAAATGGAGATCTATGTATGGGACAAAATTTTTTTTGGGGACAGGTGCCTTTTTTTTTTTTTTTTTTTTAAGGAGAGAGTGGAATGTTGGGGAAGGGACATAGGTATGTGTGGGGAAGTTGAGTTGGGAAGGTGAGGAATCATTTGCAAACAGACAAGACATACATGACAGCAGACAGGGTTGGTGAGGGACACAAGACGGGGTGAACCCTTGGTTGGAGAGGGTGTTGGGGGATCCCTGTCCTATGGACATCAGACACGGTAGCAGTGTGACTCAAGTCCTCACCCACTGGACTGTCAGCACTGCTCCTTCACTGCTGCTGTAGAAGTAGTGGTTGATGCTGGCTCATGGGGAGTGATTGCCCCACCCGGATGGGTGGGGATCTAATGTAGGCTTGCACCAACAGTTAAACTCACAAGCTTACACACCATGCCTGGCATTTGATAATGGGTGACAAACACATCCCCTCCACCTCCACTCCCAGAGGTGGGGGACACTCCCAGCCTGTGAGGTGGACCTACCCAATTGAGCATGCAATGCAGAGGCAGCAGAGAGGGTGCCACCAGGCTGCAACCCAGATGTGCTGGGCCCCAGTTCCTCGGGCGGGGGAGCCAAGGTAGGTGGATCACTGGGAACTGGCCTACCTTGTCACACTATGGTAAAATAGAAACAAAAAGTAAAAATAAACCTAACCCAAACAAATGTAATTAATATCATACGAGAAAGCAATAACGAGTAATGGAAACAAACTAAAAATAATATAATGAGGAACACAACAATAAATAATGTAAATAACGAGTAATGGAAACAAACTAAAAATAATATAATGAGGAACACAACAATAAATAATGTAAATAACGAGTAATGGAAACAAACTAAAAATAATATAATGAGGAACACAACAATAAATAATGTAAATAACAGTAATGGAAACAAACTAAAAATAATATAATGAGGAACACAACAATAAATAATGTAAATAACGAGTAATGGAAACAAACTAAAAATAATATAATGAAGAACACAACAATAAATAATGTAAATAACGAGTAATGGAAACAAACTAAAATAATATAATGAGGAACACAACAATAAATAATGTAAATAACGAATAATGGAAACAAACTAAAAATAATATAATGAGGAACACAACAATAAATAATGTAAATAATGAGTAATGGAAACAAACTAAAAATAATATAATGAGGAACACAACAATAAATAATGTAAATAACGAATAATGGAAACAAACTAAAAATAATATAATGAGGAACACAACAATAAATAATGTAAATAAAGAATAATGGAAACAAACTAAAAATAATATAATAGGAACACAACAATAAATAATGTAAATAAAGAATAATGGAAACAAACTAAAAATAATATAATGAGGAACACAACAATAAATAATGTAAATAACGAGTAATGGAAACAAATTAAAAATAATATAATGAGGAACACACTTACAATAAATAATGTAAATAACGAGTAATGGAAACAAACTAAAAATAATATAATGAGGAACACAACAATAAATAATGTAAATAATGAGTAATGGAAACAAACTAAAAATAATATAATGAAGAACACAACAATAAATAATGTAAATAACGAGTAATGGAAACAAACTAAAAATAATATAATGAGGAACACAACAATAAATAATGTAAATAACGAATAATGGAAACTAAAAATAATATAATGAGGAACACAACAATAAATAATGTAAATAACGAGTAATGGAAACAAACTAAAAATAATATAATGAGGAACACAACAATAAATAATGTAAATAACGAGTAATGGAAACAAACTAAAAATAATATAATGAGGAACACAACAATAAATAATGTAAATAACGAGTAATGGAAACAAACTAAAAATAATATAATGAGGAACACAACAATAAATAATGTAAATAACGAGTAATGGAAACAAACTAAAATAATATAATGAGGAACACAACAATAAATAATGTAAATAACGAGTAATGGAAACAAACTAAAAATAATATAATGAGGAACACAACAATAAATAATGTAAATAAAGTAATGGAAACAAACTAAAAATAATATAATGAGGAACACAACAATAAATAATGTAAATAATGAGTAATGGAAACAAACTAAAAATAATATAATGAGGAACACAACAATAAATAATGTAAATAACGAGTAATGGAAACAAACTAAAAATAATATAATGAGGAACACAACAATAAATAATGTAAATAACGAGTAATGGAAACAAACTAAAAATAATATAATGAGGAACACAACAATAAATAATGTAAATAACAAGTAATGGAAACAAACTAAAAATAATATAATGAGGAACACAACAATAAATAATGTAAATAATAATGGAAACAAACTAAAAATAATATAATGAGGAACACAACAATAAATAATGTAAATAACGAGTAATGGAAACAAACTAAAAATAATATAATGAGGAACACAACAATAAATAATGTAAATAACGAGTAATGGAAACAAACTAAAATAATATAATGAGGAACACAACAATAAATAATGTAAATAAAGAATAATGGAAACAAACTAAAAATAATATAATGAGGAACACAACAATAAATAATGTAAATAACGAATAATGGAAACAAACTAAAAATAATATAATGAGGAACACAACAATAAATAATGTAAATAACGAGTAATGGAAACAAACTAAAAATAATATAATGAGGAACACAACAATAAATAATGTAAATAACGAGTAATGGAAACAAACTAAAAATAATATAATGAGGAACACAACAATAAATAATGTAAATAACGAGTAATGGAAACAAACTAAAAATAATATAATGAGGAACACAACAATAAATAATGTAAATAACGAGTAATGGAAACAAACTAAAATAATATAATGAGGAACACAACAATAAATAATGTAAATAACAGTAATGGAAACAAACTAAAAATAATATAATGAGGAACACAACAATAAATAATGTAAATAACGAGTAATGGAAACAAACTAAAAATAATATAATGAGGAACACAACAATAAATAATGTAAATAACGAGTAATGGAAACAAACTAAAATAATATAATGAGGAACACAACAATAAATAATGTAAATAACGGTAATGGAAACAAACTAAAATAATATAATGAGGAACACAACAATAAATAATGTAAATAACGGTAATGGAAACAAACTAAAAATAATATAATGAGGAACACAACAATAAATAATGTAAATAAAGTAATGGAAACAAACTAAAATAATATAATGAGGAACACAACAATAAATAATGTAAATAAATAATGGAAACAAACTAAAATAATATAATGAGGAACACAACAATAAATAATGTAAATAACGAGTAATGGAAACAAACTAAAAATAATATAATGAGGAACACAACAATAAATAATGTAAATAACGAATAATGGAAACAAACTAAAATAATATAATGAGGAACACAACAATAAATAATGTAAATAACGAATAATGGAAACAAACTAAAAATGATATAATGAGGAACACAACAATAAATAATGTAAATAACGAGTAATGGAAACAAACTAAAATAATATAATGAGGAACACAACAATAAATAATGTAAATAACGAATAATGGAAACAAACTAAAATAATATAATGAGGAACACAACAATAAATAATGTAAATAGCGAGTAATGGAAACAAACTAAAAATAATATAAATGAGGAACACAACAATAAATAATGTAAAATAACGAGTAATGGAAACAAACTAAAAATAATATAATGAGGAACACAACAATAAATAATGTAAATAACGAGTAATGGAAACAAACTAAAATAATATAATGAGGAACACAACAATAAATAATGTAAATACTTGAGTAATGGAAACAAACTAAAAAATAATATAATGAGGAACACAACAATAAATAATGTAAATAACGAGTAATGGAAACAAACTAAAAATAATATAATGAGGAACACAACAATAAATAATGTAAATAACGAGTAATGGAAACAAACTAAAAATAATATAATGAGGAACACAACAATAAATAATGTAAATAACAGTAATGGAAACAAACTAAAATAATATAATGAGGAACACAACAATAAATAATGTAAAACGAGGCAATGGAAACAAATAAAACAATATAATGAGGAAACACAACAATAAATAATGTAAATAGCAGTAATGGAAACAAACTAAAATAATATAATGAGGAACACAACAATAAATAATGTAAATAACTAGTAATGGAAACAAACTAAAAATAATATAATGAGGAACACAACAATAAATAATGTAAATAACGAGTAATGGAAACAAACTAAAAATAATATAATGAGGAACACAACAATAAATAATGTAAATAGCAGTAATGGAAACAAACTAATAATAATATAATGAGGAACAATAAATAATGCAAATAACGAGTAATGGAAACAAACTAAAATAATATAATGAGGGGCGCAACTAATAATAAATAATGTAACAATTTGCATGGAAACAAACTAAAAATAATATAATGAGGAACAAATAACAACAATAAATAATCCCGGGATTCATGAACCTTGCGCCAGGCGCCAGCATAGCGTCGCCGTTATAACGCCAAATATGCCTGCTTAGCGATTCAGGTATGAATGAATTCCACTGCACTACCGGGCGTCGCCGACCGGCCCCCGGCGAGGTATGCAAAGCACACTGTGTGCGAAATTGCACCATGCAAATGAGGGCAAATAGCGATCCATGGCGCGAGGCGTAGCGTGAGAGAGCACGGTAATGCAAACCAAAAACGGTTTACATTTACCCAAACATACCGGAGGAGTAATGAAGAAGTTGTCAAAGTCAGGTATCATACCAAACAATAGGTGCAATATGCCAATGGAAAGTCACCGAGAATGTCCAAAGAAAAATATGCACAAAATGTAAAATGACATAAATGGCCGTATGTAGAAAGAACAGCAACCCCGGGATATGTGCACAGAAGTTAAAGCAATGAAATAATATGACAATGTCCTAAAAGAGCAGTAGAACAAAATGGATGCATACCTGACAGAGTACAATACTCTTCTCTTGAAAGATACTGCTATAAAAGTAAGGTGTTAACAACTTAGACATATGAAGTAACTCTTATGTACACTGGTTTGCCTAGCTAGACGTTTGCCTTTTTAAGATGGTTCTCATTAGCACATGATTGCCTCTGAACCAATCTGTCATTCAGAAATGCTATATGCAGCCCACACAGCTGATTTGAAGTATAATCAGCCAATCCCATGCAACTACTCAACAAGATATAAGGCCTAAATGTAGATTCCATCCCTTTCTCTATGTTGGGGTGAAAATTACTGGGGTAAAGATACTACATCAGCCCAGACAGAATGTTTGTAGCAGTTACTTTTTACATGCAGTTGTGTGTGCTACAGGCTGAAAGCTGCTGCTGCAGGCAATAGGTACACGCAGAGAGGCTAAAGACTTTACAGGATAACACAGAAGGGTAACTGTGGGACCTGAGGCAGCCTTCATGAACAGCCAGAGCCAGACTGAGGGAACTCATCCCACTGGAAATTAAGGTACGTGTTTAAGGTAAGTATGTTAGCCACAGGTATCATTAAAAGAGTATAAAAGGCAACATGCTTGGTGTGTCCTAGAACAAGGTAAGGGGTACATTAACCATTATATCAATCAGCTGAACAACTGCCAAGTCGTATGTTATGTCATGGTAGTGATCTGGAAAATGTGTGCTGACAACCCTTGCTTTTAGCATGACCTTCATATGTGTATGTTACTTGTACAGCTGTGGTTGTCTGTAATATCACTAGCAAATCATTGTGGGCTCGAGTCTGATATTACTGGGCCACAATGTCAGTATACACATCAACATTTATTTTATTTATTTTTTTTATTTTACATTTGTTGACCGGGCTAGTCCAACTGGATACATGTCCATTTTCAGTAGAGGCCCAGGGAGAAAAGCTCCAGAAAAAAACGCATAAAAAATTAAAAGTAATATAAGTCTACAAAAGGCAACAACATACAATATTACAACATTCAGTTAAAGTTTACATAAAAAAAATGTAAAATTGAAATAAATAGTCAAATATGGAAAATAGTACTCAAGACTCATAAGCATTAGTATTTAAGTAAAAAAGGTTAGTTTATAGAGTGTAGAATATAGAGGTTTATAGGTAGGAATATAGTGGTTATAGAGTGTAACAGTCAGTGAAGGATAACAGTTAGTCAGGGTTGGTACAAGAACATAACCAGTGGTTGGTGAGAAAACATTTTAGATTAGTTTTAAATTGTGGGAGAGAGGTCTGAGAAGTAAGATCATGTGGTAGTTGATTCCATACTTTACCAACAGAGTTAGAGAACAAGGAGTCACCTGCTAGGTTTCTTGATAAGGTAGTATGAATCCACATTTTGTTTGAGGAGCCAGATTCTTCAGGCTATTATATGGTATGATGAGGGCAGAAATAATTGAGTGTTAATTCAGGTTAATGCATGACCCGACATTTTCTGCACTTTCTAGAGTTGTGATAGGGTAGTTAAAACTGGTCCTATCTGTAGGCCTTGTCTTCTATTATTTAGAAGCAGACATTCCATCTGTACTGCTTTGGCTGGATAAATAGCTGATGAGGCAGTCATACATATCACAATATATAATGGTGATGTACACATACATGTATTTTAAATGCTAGACACAGCTGTATTTAAAGCCAGGACCATGTGGACCTAAAATTAATGTTTTCAAAGCATTTAACAGATTGAGCTACAGAGTCACTGTTACGGCAGGTGTATTTTTACATGTTGTACATATAATTCCACACGCATCTTACTATTGCATATCTCACGCACATCTTTTAGTATGTGTATAGCTTCATAGTGATGTATTTCTCACCAGAGTCCCAGTTAAATTCTTATTTTTCCATGAATCTTTATAGATTTGCTGTGCAATGTGGCACGATGCACAACATTGCATAAACACGCTTAATGATGAGAAAATGACAATTCCTATGTTTTGCTTAAAACACCTGTGCTAATTAACTGGCTGTGTGGCTTGGTGGGTTGATACACTGTTGTTCAAGTGAAATGGTACTGGGTTCGAAATAGGTCATAGGTGTACTTTTTGAATGTGATTAGTATGCTTTCAAACAAAGTGGTGAAATGGGGTGCAAGCAGAGGGAAAAACATTGTAAAAGACAGGTAGGAATATGTAGGAAGGGTGTAGGAAAGAACCATAGCAATCCATTTCTTCAACAACAACAAATGTACACTTGCAAAGATTTTTAGCTGAATTTTGACTGTCACACCCAGAGAGAGAGGGGTGATGACAACATAAGTGCATTGGAAAGCCAACTGGACCAAATTAAATTTCCAGTGGACATGTGTGCGAAATGGAGATCTATGTATGGGACAAAATTTTTTTGGGGGGACAGGTGCCTTTTTTTTTTTTTTAAGGAGAGAGTGGAATGTTGGGGAAGGGACATAGGTATGTGTGTGGAAGTTAAGTTGGGAAGGTGAGGAATCATTTGCAAACAGACAAGACATACATGACAGCAGACAGGGTTGGTGAGGGACACAAGACGGGGTGAACCCTTGGTTGGAGAGGGTGTTGGGGGATCCCTGTCCTATGGACATCAGACACGGTAGCAGTGTGACTCAAGTCCTCACCCACTGGACTGTCAGCACTGCTCCTTCACTGCTGCTGTAGAAGTAGTGGTTGATGCTGGCTCATGGGGAGTGATTGCCCCACCCGGATGGGTGGGAATCTAATGTAGGCTTGCACCAACAGTTAAACTCACAAGCATACACACCATGCCTGGCATTTGATAATGGGTGACAAGCACATCCCCTCCACCTCCACTCCAAGAGGTGGGGGACACTCCCAGCCTGTGAGGTGGACCTACCCAATTGAGCATGCAATGCAGAGGCAGCAGAGAGGGTGCCACCAGGCTGCAACCCAGACGTGCTGGGCCCCAGTTCCTTGGGCGGGGGAGCCAAGGTAGGTGGATCACTGGGAACTGGTCTACCTTGTCACACTATGGTAAAATAGAAACATAAAGTAAAAATAAACCTAACCCAAACAAATGTAATTAATATCATATGAGAAAGCAATAACTAGTAATGGAAACAAACTAAAAATAATATAATGAGGAACACAACAATAAATAATGTAAATAACGAGTAATGGAAACAAACTAAAAATAATATAATGAGGAACACAACAATAAATAATGTAAATAACGAGTAATGGAAACAAACTAAAAATAATATAATGAGGAACACAACAATAAATAATGTAAATAATCTAGTAACGGAAACAAACTAAAAATAATATAATGAGGAACACAACAATAAATAATGTAAATAACGAGTAATGGAAACAAACTAAAAATAATATAATGAAGAACACAACAATAAATAATGTAAATAACGAGTAACGGAAACAAACGAAAAATAATATAATGAGGAACACAACAATAAATAATGTAAATAACGAATAATGGAAACAAACTAAAAATAATATAATGAGGAACACAACAATAAATAATGTATATAATGAGTAATGGAAACAAACTAAAATAATATAATGAGGAACACAACAATAAATAATGTAAATAACGAATAATGGAAACAAACAAAAAATAATATAATGAGGAACACAACAATAAATAATGTAAATAAAGAATAATGGAAACAAACTAAAAATAATATAATAGGAACACAACAATAAATAATGTAAATAAAGAATAATGGAAACAAACTAAAAATAATATAATGAGGAACACAACAATAAATAATGTAAATAACGAGTAATGGAAACAAACTAAAAATAATATAATGAGGAACATTAATTTACAATAAATAATGTAAATAACGAGTAATGGAAACAAACTAAAAATAATATAATGAGGAACACAACAATAAATAATGTAAATAATCTAGTAATGGAAACAAACTAAAATAATATAATGAAGAACACAACAATAAATAATGTAAATAATCTAGTAATGGAAACAAACTAAAATAATATAATGAGGAACACAACAATAAATAATGTAAATAACGAGTAATGGAAACAAACTAAAATAATATAATGAGGAACACAACAATAAATAATGTAAATAACGAGTAATGGAAACAAACTAAAAATAATATAATGAGGAACACAACAATAAATGATGTAAATAACGAGTAATGGAAACAAACTAAAAATAATATAATGAGGAACACAACAATAAATAATGTAAATAACGAGTAATGGAAACAAACTAAAAATAATATAATGAGGAACACAACAATAAATAATGTAAATAACGAATAATGGAAACAAACTAAAAATAATATAATGAATAACACAACAATAAATAATGTAAATAACGAGTAATGGAAACAAACTAAAAATAATATAATGAGGAACACAACAATAAATAATGTAAATAACGAGTAATGGAAACAAACTAAAATAATATAATGAGGAACACAACAATAAATAATGTAAATAATCTAGTAATGGAAACAAACTAAAAATAATATAATGAGGAACACAACAATAAATAATGTAAATAATCTAGTAATGGAAACAAACTAAAATAATATAATGAGGAACACAACAATAAATAATGTAAATAATCTAGTAATGGAAACAAACTAAAAATAATATAATGAGGAACACAACAATAAATAATGTAATAACGAGTAATGGAAACAAACTAAAAATAATATAATAAGGAACACAACAATAAATAATGTAAATAACGAGTGATGGAAACAAACTAAAAATAATATAATGAGGAACACAACAATAAATAATGTAAATAACGAATAATGGAAACAAACTAAAATAATATAATGAGGAACACAACAATAAATAATGTAAATAATCTAATAATGGAAACAAACTAAAAATAATATAATGAGGAACACAACAATAAATAATGTAAATAAAGAATAATGGAAACAAACTAAAAATAATATAATGAGGAACACAACAATAAATAATGTAAATAACGAGTAATGGAAACAAATTAAAAATAATATAATGAGGAACACAACAATAAATAATGTAAATAACAAGTAATGGAAACAAACTACAAATGATATAATGAGGAACACAACAATAAATAATGTAAATAACAAGTAATGGAAACAAACTAAAAATGATATAATGAGGAACACAACAATAAATAATGTAAATAACGAGTAATGGAAACAAACTAAAAATGATATAATGAGGAACACAACAATAAATAATGTAAATAACAAGTAATGGAAACAAACTAAAAATAATATAATGAGGAACACAACAATAAATAATTTAAATAACGAGTAATGGAAACAAACTAAAAATAATATAATGAGGAACACAACAATAAATAATGTAAATAAAGAGTAATGGAAACAAACTAAAAATAATATAATGAGGAACACAACAATAAATAATGTAAATAATCTAGTAATGGAAACAAACTAAAAATAATATAATGAGGAACACAACAATAAATAATGTAAATAATTAATAATGGAAACAAACTAAAATGATATAATGAGGAACACAACAATAAATAATGTAAATAACGAGTAATGGAAACAAACTAAAATAATATAATGAGGAACACAACAATAAATAATGTAAATAACGAGTAATGGAAACAAACTAAAAATAATATAATGAGGAACACAACAATAAATAATGTGAATAATCTAGTAATGGAAACAAACTAAAAATAATATAATGAGGAACACAACAATAAATAATGTAAATAACGAGTAATGGAAACAAACTAAAAATAATATAATGAGGAACACAACAATAAATAATGTAAATAACGAATAATGGAAACAAACTAAAAATAATATAATGAGGAACACAACAATAAATAATGTAAATGAAAGCTTTTAATGGCAAAACAATATTAAATTATACATAAGGCCAACATAAGAGGTAATAAATAACATGATAATAGTAAATATATTAATAAATAAAAGAAGAGAAGGGGTGGGGTGAAAGAAAAAGAACATTAATAATGTCACAGATAATATAACTAAACATACTACAACTACATACTTTTTAGACGTTAGACTTCCCTTGTTGCTATGACGTTTATTATTTGAAGTGCTACCCTTATACTTTTTAGACATGTTAGACTTCCCTTGTTGCTATGACGTTTATTATTTGAAGTGCTACCCTTATACTTTTTAGACGTTAGATTCCCTTGTTGCTATGACGTTTATTATTTGAAGTACTACCCTTATACTTTTTAGACATTAGATTCCCTTGTTGTTATGACGTTTATTATTTGAAGTGCTACCCTTATACTTTTTAGACGTTAGACTTCCCTTGTTGCTATGACGTTTATTATTTGAAGTACTACCCTTATAATTTTTAGACATTAGATTTCCCTTGTTGCTATGACATTTATTATTTGAAGTACTACCCTTATACTTTTTAGACGTTAGATTTCCCTTGTTGCTATGACATTTGTTATTTAAAATGCTACCCTTATACTTTTTAGACGTTAGATTCCCTTGTTGCCATGACGTTTATTATTTGAAGTGCTACCCTTATACTTTTTAGACGTTAGATTCCCTTGTTGCTATGACGTTTATTATTTGAAGTGCTACCCTTATACTTTTTAGATGTTAGATTTCCCTTGTTGTTATGACGTATATTATTTGAAGTACTACCCTTATACTTTTTAGACGTTAGATTTCCCTCGTTGCTATGACGTTTATTATTTGAAGTGCTACCCTTATACTTTTTAGATGTTAGATTCCCTTGTTGCTATGACGTTTATTATTTGAAGTGCTACCCTTATACTTTTTAGACGTTAGATTCCCTTGTTGCCATGACGTTTATTATTTGAAGTGCTACCCTTATACTTTTCAGACGTTAGATTTCCCTTGTTGCCATGACGTTTATTATTTGAAGTGCTACCCTTATACTTTTTAGACGTTAGTTTCCCTTGTTGCCATGACGTTTATTATTTGAAGTGCTACCCTTATACTTTTTAGACGTTAGATTCCCTTGTTGCCATGACGTTTATTATTTGAAGTGCTACCCTTATACTTTTTAGACGTTAGATTCCCTTGTTGCCATGACGTTTATTATTTGAAGTGCTACCCTTATACTTTTTAGACGTTAGATAACCTTGTTGCTATGACGTTTATTATTTGAAGTGCTACCCTTATACTTTTTAGACGTTAGATTCCCTTGTTGCCATGACATTTATTATTTGAAGTGCTACCCTTATACTTTTTAGACGTTAGATTTCCTTTGTTGCTATGACGTTTATTATTTGAAGTACTACCCTTATACGTTTTAGACGTTAGATTTCCCTTGTTGATATGGCGTTTATTATTTGAAGTGCTACCCTTATACTTTTTAGACGTTAGATTCCCTTGTTGCTATGATGTTTATTATTTGAAGTGCTACCCTTATACTTTTTAGACGTTAGATTCCCTTGTAGCCATGACGTTTATTATTTGAAGTACTACCCTTATACTTTTTAGACGTTAGATTTCCCTTGTTGCTATGACGTTTATTATTTGAAGTGCTACCCTTATACTTTTTAGACGTTAGATTCCCTTGTTGCTATGACGTTTATTATTTGAAGTGCTACCCTTATACTTTTTAGACTTTAGATTTCCCTTGTTGCTATGAAGTTTATTATTTGAAGTGCTACCCTTATACTTTTTAGACGTTAGCTTTCCCTTGTTGCTATGACGTTTATTATTTGAAGTGCTACCCTTATGCTTTTTAGACGTTAGATTTCCCTTGTTGCTATGACGTTTATTATTTGAAGTACTACCCTTATACTTTTTAGACGTTAGATTTCCCTTGTTGCTATGACGTTTATTATTTGAAGTGCTACCCTTATACTTTTTAGACGTTAGATTTCCCTTGTTGCTATGACGTTTATTATTTGAAGTGCTACCCTTATACTTTTTAGACGTTAGATTCCCTTGTTGCCATGACGTTTATTATTTGAAGTACTACCCTTATACTTTTTAGACGTTAGATTTCCCTTGTTGCTATGACGTTTATTATTTGAAGTGCTACCCTTATACTTTTTAGACGTTAGATTCCCTTGTTGCTATGACGCTATTATTTGAAGTACTATCCTTATACTTTTAGACGTTAGATTCCCTTGTTGCTATGACGTTTATTATTTGAAATGCTACCCTTATACTTTTTAGACATTAGATTCCCTTGTTGCTATGACGTTTATTATTTGAAGTGCTACCCTTATACTTTTAGACTTTAGATTTCTTGTTGCTATGACGTTTATTATTTGAAGTGCTACCCTTATACTTTTTAGACGTTAGCTTTCCCTTGTTGCTATGACGTTTATTATTTGAAGTGCTACCCTTATACTTTTTAGACGTTAGATTTCCTTGTTGCTATGACGCTTATTATTTGAAGTACTACCCTTATACTTTTTAGACGTTAGATTCCCTTGTTGCCATGACGTTTATTATTTGAAGTGCTACCCTTATACTTTTTAGATGTTAGATTCCCTTGTTGCTATGATGTTTATTTGAAGTGCTACCCTTATACTTTTTAGACTTTGGATTCCCTTGTTGCTATGACGTTTATTATTTGAAGTGCTACCCTTATACTTTTTAGACGTTAGATTCCCTTGTTGCTATGACATTTATTATTTGAAGTGCTACCTTTATACTTTTTATACGTTAGATTTCCCTCGTTGCTATGACATTTATTATTTGAAGTGCTACCCTTATACTTTTTAGACATTAGATTCCCTTGTTGCTATGACATTTATTATTTGCAGTACTACCCTTATACTTTTTAGACGTTAGATTCACTTGTTGCTATGACGTTTATTATTTGAAGTGCTACCCTTATACTTTTTAGACGTTAGATTCCCTTGTTGCTATGACGTTTATTATTTGAAGTGCTACCCTTATACTTTTTAGACGTTAGATTCCCTTGTTGCTATGATGTTTATTTGAAGTGCTACCCTTATACTTTTTAGACGTTAGATTCCCTTGTTGCCATGACGTTTATTATTTGAAGTACTACCCTTATACTTTTTAGACGTTAGATTTTTGTTGCTATGACGCTATTATTTGAAGTACTACCCTTATACTTTTTAGACGTTAGATTTCCCTTGTTGCTATGACGTTTATTATTTGAAGTGCTACCCTTATACTTTTTAGACGCTAGATTCCCTTGTTGCTATGACGTTTATTATTTGAAGTGCTACCCTTATACTTTTTAGATGTTAGATTCCCTTGTTGCCATGACGTTTATTATTTGAAGTGCTACCCTTATACTTTTTAGATGTTAGATTCCTTTGTTGCCATGACGTTTATTATTTGAAGTGCTACCCTTATACTTTTTAGACGTTAGATTCCCTTGTTGCCATGACGTTTATTATTTGAAGTGCTACCCTTATACTTTTTAGACGTTAGATTTCCCTTGTTGCTATGACGTTTATTATTTGAAGTGCTATCCTTATACTTTTTAGATGTTAGATTCCCTTGTTACTATGACGTTTATTATTTGAAGTGCTACCCTTATACTTTTTAGATGTTAGATTCCCTTGTTGCTATGACGTTTATTATTTGAAGTGCTACCCTTATACTTTTTAGATGTTAGATTCCCTTGTTGCCATGACGTTTATTATTTGAAGTGCTACCCTTGTACTTTTTAGATGTTAGATTCCCTTGTTGCTATGACGTTTATTATTTGAAGTGCTACCCTTATACTTTTTAGACGTTAGATTCCCTTGCTGCTATGATGTTTATTATTTGAAGTGCTACCCTTATACTTTTTAGACGTTAGCTTTCCCTTGTTGCTATGACGTTTATTATTTGAAGTGCTACCCTTATACTTTTTAGACGTTAGATTCCCTTGTTGCCATGACATTTATTATTTGAAGTGCTACCCTTATACATTTTAGACGTTAGTTTCCCTTGTTGCCATGACGTTTATTATTTGAAGTGCTACCCTTATACTTTTTAGATGTTAGATTCCCTTGTTGCCATGACGTTTATTATTTGAAGTGCTACCCTTATACTTTTTAGACGTTAGATTCCCTTGTTGCCATGACATTTATTATTTGAAGTGCTACCCTTATACTTTTTAGACGTTAGATTTCCCTTGTTGCTATGACGTTTATTATTTGAAGTGCTACCCTTATACTTTTTAGACGTTAGATTCCCTTGTTGCTATGACATTTATTATTTGAAGTGCTACCCTTATACTTTTTAGACTTTAGATTTCCCTTGTTGCTATGACGTTTATTATTTGAAGTGCTACCCTTATACTTTTTAGACGTTAGATTTCCCTTGTTGCTATGACGTTTATTATTTGAAGTACTACCCTTATACTTTTTAGACGTTAGATTTCCCTTGTTGCTATGACGCTATTATTTGAAGTGCTACCCTTATACTTTTTAGACGTTAGATTCCCTTGTTGCTATGATGTTTATTATTTGAAGTGCTACCCTTATACTTTTTAGACGTTAGATTCCCTTGTTGCCATGACGTTTATTATTTGAAGTACTACCCTTATACTTTTTAGACGTTAGATTTCCTTTGTTGCTATGACGTTTATTATTTGAAGTGCTACCCTTATACTTTTTAGACGTTAGATTCCCTTGTTGCTATGACGTTTATTATTTGAAGTACTACCCTTATACTTTTTAGACGTTAGATTCCCTTGTTGCTATGACGTTTATTATTTGAAATGCTACCCTTATACTTTTTAGACATTAGATTCCCTTGTTGCTATGACGTTTATTATTTGAAGTGCTACCCTTATACTTTTTAGACTTTAGATTTCCCTTGTTGCTATGACGTTTATTATTTGAAGTGCTACCCTTATACTTTTTAGACGTTAGCTTTCCCTTGTTGCTATGACGTTTATTATTTGAAGTGCTACCCTTATACTTTTTAGACGTTAGATTTCCCTTGTTGCTATGACGTTTATTATTTGAAGTACTACCCTTATACTTTTTAGACGTTAGATTCCCTTGTTGCCATGACGTTTATTATTTGAAGTGCTACCCTTATACTTTTTAGATGTTAGATTCCCTTGTTGCTATGATGTTTATTTGAAGTGCTACCCTTATACTTTTTAGACTTTAGATTCCCTTGTTGCTATGACGTTTATTATTTGAAGTGCTACCCTTATACTTTTTAGACGTTAGATTCCCTTGTTGCTATGACGTTTGTTATTTGAACTGCTACCTTTATACTTTTTATACGTTAGATTTCCCTCGTTGCTATGACATTTATTATTTGAAGTGCTACCCTTATACTTTTTAGACATTAGATTCCCTTGTTGCTATGACATTTATTATTTGCAGTACTACCCTTATACTTTTTAGACGTTAGATTCCCTTGTTGCTATGACGTTTATTATTTGAAGTGCTACCCTTATACTTTTTAGACGTTAGATTCCCTTGTTGCTATGACGTTTATTATTTGAAGTGCTACCCTTATACTTTTTAGACGTTAGATTCCCTTGTTGCTATGATGTTTATTTGAAGTGCTACCCTTATACTTTTTAGACGTTAGATTCCCTTGTTGCCATGACGTTTATTATTTGAAGTACTACCCTTATACTTTTTAGACGTTAGATTTCCCTTGTTGCTATGACGTTTATTATTTGAAGTACTACCCTTATACTTTTTAGACGTTAGATTTCCCTTGTTGCTATGACGTTTATTATTTGAAGTGCTACCCTTATACTTTTTAGACGTTAGATTCCCTTGTTGCTATGACGTTTATTATTTGAAGTGCTACCCTTATACTTTTTAGATGTTAGATTCCCTTGTTGCCATGACGTTTATTATTTGAAGTGCTACCCTTATACTTTTTAGATGTTAGATTCCTTTGTTGCCATGACGTTTATTATTTGAAGTGCTACCCTCATACTTTTAGGCGTTAGATTCCCTTGTTGCCATGACGTTTATTATTTGAAGTGCTACCCTTATACTTTTTAGACGTTAGATTTCCCTTGTTGCTATGACGTTTATTATTTGAAGTGCTATCCTTATACTTTTTAGATGTTAGATTCCCTTGTTGCTATGACGTTTATTATTTGAAGTGCTACCCTTATACTTTTTAGATGTTAGATTCCCTTGTTGCTATGACGTTTATTATTTGAAGTGCTACCCTTATACTTTTTAGATGTTAGATTCCCTTGTTGCCATGACGTTTATTATTTGAAGTGCTACCCTTATACTTTTTAGATGTTAGATTCCCTTGTTGCTATGACGTTTATTATTTGAAGTGCTTCCCTTATACTTTTTAGACGTTAGATTCCCTTGCTGCTATGATGTTTATTATTTGAAGTGCTACCCTTATACTTTTTAGACGTTAGCTTTCCTTTGTTGCTATGATGTTTATTATTTGAAGTGCTACCCTTATACTTTTTAGACGTTAGATTCCCTTGTTGCCATGACGTTTATTATTTGAAGTGCTACCCTTATACTTTTTAGACGTTAGTTTCCCTTGTTGCCATGACGTTTATTATTTGAAGTGCTACCCTTATACTTTTTAGATGTTAGATTCCCTTGTTGCCATGACGTTTATTATTTGAAGTGCTACCCTTATACTTTTTAGACGTTAGATTCCCTTGTTGCCATGACATTTATTATTTGAAGTGCTACCCTTATACTTTTTAGACGTTAGATAACCTTGTTGCTATGACGTTTATTATTTGAAGTGCTACCCTTATAGTTTTTAGACGTTAGATTCCCTTGTTGCTATGACGTTTATTATTTGAAGTACTACCCTTATACTTTTTAGACGTTAGATTTCCCTTGTTGCTATGACGTTTATTATTTGAAGTGCTACCCTTATACTTTTTAGATGTTAGATTCCCTTGTTGCTGTGATGTTTATTATTTGAAGTGCTACCCTTATACTTTTTAGACGTTAGATTCCCTTGTTGCCATGACGTTTATTATTTGAAGTACTACCCTTATACTTTTTAGACGTTAGATTTCCCTTGTTGCTATGACGTTTATTATTTGAAGTGCTACCCTTATATATTTTAGACGTTAGATTCCCTTGTTGCTATGACGTTTATTATTTGAAGTACTACCCTTATACTTTTTAGACGTTAGATTCCCTTGTTGCTATGACGTTTATTATTTGAAGTGCTACCCTTATACTTTTTATACATTAGATTCCCTTGTTGCTATGACGTTTATTATTTGAAGTGCTACCCTTATACTTTTTAGACTTTAGATTTCCCTTGTTGCTATGACGTTTATTATTTGAAGTACTACCCTTATACTTTTTAGACGTTAGCTTTCCCTTGTTGCTATGACGTTTATTATTTGAAGTGCTACCCTTATACTTTTTAGACGTTAGATTCCTTTGTTGCTATGACGTTTATTATTTGAAGTACTACCCTTTTACTTTTTAGACGTTAGATTTCCCTCGTTGCTATGATGTTTATTATTTGAAGTGCTACCCTTATACTTTTTAGACGTTAGATTCCCTTGTTGCTATGACGTTTATTATTTGAAGTGCTACACTTAAAGTAGCGACTTCCTTAAGTCCAGGAAAGTAAATAATGTGGGAAGAAATAGCCAGGGAATTGTTATGGCTAGGCTTGTATAGGCCCTAGGGCTGATAGCCTAGTACCAACCTATGAACCAACCTATGAACCTATTATACTTTTTAGATGTTAGATTCCCTTGTTGCCATGATGTTTATTATTTGAAGTGCTACCCTTATACTTTTTAGACGTTAGATTCCCTTGTTGCTATGATGTTTATTATTTGAAGTGCTACCCTTATACTTTTTAGATGTTAGATTCCCTTGTTGCCATGACGTTTATTATTTGAAGTGCTACCCTTATACTTTTTAGACGTTAGATTTCCTTGTTGCTATGACGTTTATTATTTGAAGTACTACCCTTATACTTTTTTGACGTTAGATTCCCTTGTTGCTATGACATTTATTATTTGAAGTGCTACCCTTATACTTTTTATACGTTAGATTCCCTTGTTGCTATGACGTTTATTATTTGAAGTGCTACCCTTATACTTTTTAGACGTTAGATCCCTTTCTCGTTGCTATGATGTTTATTATTTGAAGTGCTACCCTTATACTTTTTAGACGTTAGATTCCCTTGTTGCTATGACGTTTATTATTTGAAGTGCTACACTTAAAGTAGCGACTTAATTGTTATGGCTTTTTGATAGGCCCTAGGGCTGATAGCCTAGTAAACCAACCTATGAACCTATTATACTTTTTAGATGTTAGATTCCCTTGTTGCCATGATGTTTATTATTTGAAGTGCTACCCTTATACTTTTTAGACGTTAGATTCCCTTGTTGCTATGATGTTTATTATTTGAAGTGCTACCCTTATACTTTTTAGATGTTAGATTCCCTTGTTGCCATGACGTTTATTATTTGAAGTGCTACCCTTATACTTTTTAGACGTTAGATTTCCTTGTTGCTATGACGTTTATTATTTGAAGTACTACCCTTATACTTTTTTGACGTTAGATTCCCTTGTTGCTATGACATTTATTATTTGAAGTGCTACCCTTATACTTTTTATACGTTAGATTCCCTTGTTGCTATGACGTTTATTATTTGAAGTGCTACCCTTATACTTTTTAGACGTTAGCTTTCCCTTGTTGCTATGACGTTTATTATTTGAAGTGCTATCCTTATACTTTTTAGACGTTAGATTCCTTTGTTGCTATGACGTTTATTATTTGAAGTACTACCCTTTTACTTTTTAGACGTTAGATTTCCCTCGTTGCTATGACGTTTATTATTTGAAGTGCTACCCTTATACTTTTTAGACGTTAGATTCCCTTGTTGCTATGACGTTTATTTTTTGAAGTGCTACCCTTATACTTTTTAGATGTTAGATTCCCTTGTTGCTATGACGTTTATTATTTGAAGTGCTACCCTTATACTTTTTAGGCGTTAGATTCCCTTGTTGCTATGGCGTTTATTATTTGAAGTGCTACCCTTATACTTTTTAGGCGTTAGATTCCCTTGTTGCTATGGCGTTTATTATTTGAAGTGCTACCCTTATACTTTTAGGCGTTAGATTCCCTTGTTGCTATGGCGTTTATTATTTGAAGTGCTACCCTTATACTTTTAGGCGTTAGATTCCCTTTTGCCATGGCGTTTATTATTTGAAGTGCTACCTTATACTTTTTAGATGTTAGATTCCCTTGTTGCTATGGCGTTTATTATTTGAAGTGCTACCCTTATACTTTTAGGCGTTAGATTCCCTTGTTGCTATGATGTTTATTATTTGAAGTGCTACCCTTATACTTTTAGGCGTTAGCTTTCCCTTGTTGCCATGGCGTTTATTATTTGAAGTGCTACCCTTATACTTTTTAGGCGTTAGATTCCCTTGTTGCCATGGCGTTTATTATTTGAAGTGCTACCCTTATACTTTTTAGGCGTTAGATTCCCTTGTTGCCATGGCGTTTATTATTTGAAGTGCTACCCTTATACTTTTAGATGTTAGATTCCCTTGTTGCCATGACGTTTATTATTTGAAGTGCTACCCTTATACTTTTTAGACGTTAGGTTCCCTTGTTGCCATGGCGTTTATTATTTGAAGTGCTACCCTTATACTTTTAGGCGTTAGATTCCCTTGTTGCTATGGCGTTTATTATTTGAAGTGCTACCCTTATACTTTTAGACGTTAGATTCCCTTGTTGCTATGACGTTTATTATTTGAAGTGCTACCCTTATACTTTTTAGACGTTAGATTCCCTTGTTGCTGTGATGTTTATTATTTGAAGTGCTACCCTTATACTTTTTAGACGTTAGATTCCCTTGTTGCCATGACGTTTATTATTTGAAGTACTACCCTTATACTTTTTAGACGTTAGATTTCCCTTGTTGCTATGACGTTTATTATTTGAAATGCTACCCTTATACTTTTTGGACGTTAGATTCCCTTGTTGCTATGACGTTTATTATTTGAAGTGCTACCCTTATACTTTTTATACATTAGATTCCTTTGTTGCTATGACGTTTATTATTTGAAGTACTACCCTTTTACTTTTTAGACGTTAGATTTCGGTTGCTATGATGTTTATTATTTGAAGTGCTACCCTTATACTTTTTAGACGTTAGATTCCCTTGTTGCTATGACGTTTATTATTTGAAGTGCTACACTTAAAGTAGCGACTTCCTTAAGTCCAGGAAAGTAAATAATAAATAATGGGAAGAAATAGCCAGGAATTGTTATGGCTTTGTATGTAGCCCTAGGCTGATAGCCTAGTACCAACCTATGAACCAACCTATGAACCTATTATACTTTTTAGATGTTAGATTCCCTTGTTGCCATGACGTTTATTATTTGAAGTGCTACCCTTATACTTTTTAGACGTTAGATTCCCTTGTTGTTATGATGTTTATTATTTGAAGTGCTACCCTTATACTTTTTAGATGTTAGATTCCCTTGTTGCCATAGCGTTTATTATTTGAAGTGCTACCCTTATACTTTTAGGCGTTAGATTTCCTTGTTGCTATGGCGTTTATTATTTGAAGTACTACCCTTATACTTTTAGACGTTAGATTCCCTTGTTGCTATTTTATTATTTGAAGTGCTACCCTTATACTTTTTATACGTTAGATTCCCTTGTTGCTATGACGTTTATTATTTGAAGTGCTACCCTTATACTTTTTAGACGTTAGCTTTCCCTTGTTGCTATGACGTTTATTATTTGAAGTGCTACCCTTATACTTTTTAGACGTTAGATTCCCTTGTTGCTATGACGTTTATTATTTGAAGTACTACCCTTATACTTTTTAGACGTTAGATTTCCCTTGTTGCTATGACGTTTATTATTTGAAGTGCTACCCTTATACTTTTTAGACGTTAGATTCCCTTGTTGCTATGACGTTTATTATTTGAAGTGCTACCCTTATACTTTTTAGATGTTAGATTCCCTTGTTGCTATGACGTTTATTATTTGAAGTGCTACCCTTATACTTTTTAGACGTTAGATTCCCTTGTTGCTATGACGTTTATTATTTGAAGTGCTACCCTTATACTTTTTAGACGTTAGATTCCCTTGTTGCCATGACGTTTATTATTTGAAGTGCTACCCTTATACTTTTTAGACGTTAGATTCCCTTGTTGCTATGACGTTTATTATTTGAAGTGCTACCCTTATACTTTTTAGACGTTAGATTCCCTTGTTGCTATGACGTTTATTATTTGAAGTGCTACCCTTATACTTTTTAGATGTTAGATTCCCTTGTTGCTATGACGTTTATTATTTGAAGTGCTACCCTTATACTTTTTAGACGTTAGATTCCCTTGTTGCTATGATGTTTATTATTTGAAGTGCTACCCTTATACTTTTTAGACGTTAGCTTTCCCTTGTTGCTATGACGTTTATTATTTGAAGTGCTACCCTTATACTTTTTAGACGTTAGATTCCCTTGTTGCCATGACGTTTATTATTTGAAGTGCTACCCTTATACTTTTTAGACGTTAGTTTCCCTTGTTGCCATGACGTTTATTATTTGAAGTGCTACCCTTATACTTTTTAGATGTTAGATTCCCTTGTTGCCATGACGTTTATTATTTGAAGTGCTACCCTTATACTTTTTAGACGTTAGATTCCCTTGTTGCCATGACATTTATTATTTGAAGTGCTACCCTTATACTTTTTAGACGTTAGATAACCTTGTTGCTATGACGTTTATTATTTGAAGTGCTACCCTTATAGTTTTTAGACGTTAGATTCCCTTGTTGCTATGACGTTTATTATTTGAAGTACTACCCTTATACTTTTTAGACGTTAGATTTCCCTTGTTGCTATGACGTTTATTATTTGAAGTGCTACCCTTATACTTTTTAGACGTTAGATTCCCTTGTTGCTGTGATGTTTATTATTTGAAGTGCTACCCTTATACTTTTTAGACGTTAGATTCCCTTGTTGCCATGACGTTTATTATTTAAAGTGCTACCCTTATACTTTTTAGACGTTAGATTCCCTTGTTGCTATGACGTTTATTATTTGAAGGACTACCCTTATACTTTTTAGACGTTAGATTCCCTTGTTGCTATGACGTTTATTATTTGAAGTGCTACCCTTATACTTTTTATACATTAGATTCCCTTGTTGCTATGACGTTTATTATTTGAAGTGCTACCCTTATACTTTTTAGTCTTTAGATTTCCCTTGTTGCTTTGACGTTTATTATTTGAAGTACTACCCTTATACTTTTTAGACGTTAGCTTTCCCTTGTTGCTATGACGTTTATTATTTGAAGTGCTACCCTTATACTTTTTAGACGTTAGATTCCTTTGTTGCTATGACGTTTATTATTTGAAGTACTACCCTTTTACTTTTTAGACATTAGATTTCCCTCGTTGCTATGATGTTTATTATTTGAAGTGCTACCCTTATACTTTTTAGACGTTAGATTCCCTTGTTGCTATGACGTTTATTTTTTGAAGTGCTACCCTTATACTTTTTAGATGTTAGATTCCCTTGTTGCCATGACGTTTATTATTTGAAGTGCTACCCTTATACTTTTTAGACGTTAGATTCCCTTGTTGCTATGATGTTTATTATTTGAAGTACTACCCTTATACTTTTTAGATGTTAGATTCCCTTGTTGCTATGACGTTTATTATTTGAAGTGCTACCCTTATACTTTTTAGACGTTAGCTTTCCCTTGTTGCTATGACGTTTATTATTTGAAGTGCTATCCTTATACTTTTTAGACGTTAGATTCCTTTGTTGCTATGACGTTTATTATTTGAAGTACTACCCTTATACTTTTTAGACGTTAGATTCCCTTGTTGCCATGACGTTTATTATTTGAAGTGCTACCCTTATACTTTTTAGACTTTAGATTTCCCTTGTTGCTATGACGTTTATTATTTGAAGTGCTACCCTTATACTTTTTAGACTTTAGATTTCCCTTGTTGCCATGACGTTTATTATTTGAAGTGCTACCCTTATACTTTTTAGACGTTAGTTTCCCTTGTTGCCATGACGTTTATTATTTGAAGTGCTACCCTTATACTTTTTTGACGTTAGATTCCCTTGTTGCTATGACGTTTATTATTTGAAGTGCTACCCTTATACTTTTTAGACGTTAGATTTCCCTTGTTGCTATGACATTTATTATTTGAAGTACTACCCTTATACTTTTTAGACGTTAGATTCCCTTGTTGCCATGACGTTTATTATTTGAAGTGCTACCCTTATACTTTTTAGACGTTAGATTCCCTTGTTGCCATGACGTTTATTATTTGAACTACTACCCTTTTCCTTACACACACACTATAGCACAGATCATATTGCATCCAGTAATCATTCAATGTTGTTTATATTGTATATATGATGTTCCACATACATAGCTCCTAACCTCTTACGACGGGACATTATGGAGCAAGCCATGCATAATGGTGTTACAAAGGCACAATGACAGGGAACGTTCTTACATACTGTGCTCTTAACAGTAGTAGCTACGTGTTCTGATAACAGATTTGCCATTAAATCACATTTTGAGTAATGTCACATATCTGCAAATCATGGGACTGAGATTTTTTTCTGACATTGATCCTCACCAATGTGGCAGAGACTGGCCAGTAAAACAAGATCTTATTCCAAACTGACCAGACATATGGGACAATATTCAGTACATGCTGCAAAAACCGTGACGGTTGAGAGGTGTGTCCATGTACACTGATTACACTGGACAGCTGGGCAGTCATGGCACAGGTCTATGGGTGTGCACTTCACATGCAAGCATGGTTATATTTTATTGATGAAATCTAACACAGTATTGAAAACTGCACAATTCCTCAGGTGGCTGGTGTGGGGTTAGAACCCACAAGCAGTGACTACAGGAATGCTGAACATTTTATTTCATCAGAGCACCGCCTCATTTTACTCTTTATTGATTCATGTTGTTTCATATATTGCATTTACACACATGGATAGCTGTCTAGGACTTCAGTTAACTTACATGTTTACCCTCATCAGTTATTGACTGCGATCTACAGCATGTTTCAGACAAGGAGCAGACGGCAATGCTTAGTCTTAATCTAGGTATTCCACAACATTAACTAACAGTTCAGATATGCAATGACACATTAATAAAAATTTTGATATCCCACATATTTCATACATAAGTGTTAAAGACTGCAATATCTATATTTACTTTATTTTATTAAGTTATGCATTAAGTTATTACTATAATGATTCTCTTACATACCACACACTAGCCTCATCCT